>NW_006934355.1:1428-2963 GCF_000298275.1 Orycteropus afer afer
TTTTGTTTTGTTTTGTTTTTAGGCACAACTTGGGATCAGGAGCAGCAAGCATGTAAACAGTGTCCCCTCTTCAGTGCAGGCAGCTCTCTCAGCCGCTCTTGGCTGGACAGTCCTCCCCTTAGGACCGGCGCCTCTCGGCTCTGCTGTCCGTCACTCCCGGCTCTGAAGCTGGGCTCCTTCCAGGCCTGGCACCATCTTCAATGGTCCAGCCCTGACTCACGTTCCTGCTGTTTCAGGAGGATTTGCCTGCTCTGTCTCAGCTCCTCTCTACCTTCTGCTTTGTCCTGCCTCTTCCTGTCCGCCAGCCCAGGCCGCAGCCTCATCCTTCCTCTCTCACTGCACCACATTCCCCCGCTTCTGCGTCTCTGAATGAAATCTTCCATCTAACTGGGACTCCCTTTGTCTGCTGAGCAAATTCCTACTCAAACTCCGGCGCACCTCAGGGGTCCCCTAGTCCAGGAAGCCATCCATCAGTGCCTGGAGGTGGCAGGGCCCTCCTCTGAGCTCTGGCAGCCACCTGTGCCGCCTCGGGGCTAGGGCGGGCTGCGCCCACACAGACGTGCTCAGTTCTGGGAGCGGGAAGGAAGGGCCAGCCAGGAGGCGGGACCCAGATGTGAATTTCACGCCTATTGGTCTCGGGCGCTGGGAACAAAGTTTGGGGTATAGGAAACATATGGGGCTCACCCCGCTGCATGCTTTTATCTCCTACCTCCTGGACCCCTGGGTGGGAGGCAGCAGGGCTGGGACTCGGCAGGCCCCGCGTGGTTCCCACAGCCTCTCTGGGCCTCCGCATGCCTCTCTCTCTGCCCTCAACTCCCACCCACTCAGAGCCCAGCCAACTCTTCCTTGTTCTGTGTTCTTGCTTTCCGGGTTCTTCTCTGCAGGAAAGGAGCTCTGGTGGTGGAGTGCTTAAATCAGTTGGCTGCTAAAGGTTGGCTCTTTGAACACACCCGTTGCTCAAAGGGAGACACGAGGCAGCCAGCTTCCATAAAGCTTCCAGCCTTGCAGAAAGATGGTGGAGAGATTGCAGTGGTGGTCGTGGTGGTGGTGGTGGTGGTGGTTGGGTAAGCTGAGTGAGTGCCTTTGGGCAGGAGGTTTGCTGGCAGGGTGGGGTGCACTTATCCACAGAGCTTAAAAGAGCTGGTTACACTTACCTGAGCAGGTCAGAGGCCAGGCCGAGAGACCAAGAGCCAAAGAGAGGCGTACCTGAGGGCGTGGCCAAAGGGAGGCTGTCCTGATCGAGGAATCGTATCCTGAGCATTCCTGAACCTGAATTGTAACCTGTTACATCCCTAATAAACCCTGTAATCATGGAAGAAAAAAAAAAAAAAAAAAACCTTCCAGCCTTGGAAACTCTATGGGGTATTTCCACTGTGTCCTCTAGGGGCGCTGTGAGTCAGAATTCGCTCCATGGCAGTGGGTTTGGTTTGGGCTTTACTTCCCTAAAGATTGACAGCCTTGGAGACCCTGTGGGGCAGTTCCGTTCTATCCTCTAGGGTTGTGATGAGTTGAAATCAACTTGATCATATACACAT
>NW_006934356.1:0-581 GCF_000298275.1 Orycteropus afer afer
TTTCACTTTTTTTTTTTAAATGTAACTACTAGAAAATTTTAAATTACATATGTAATTCACCAAGGAGCTCTTGTGGTACAGTGGCTAAAGCACTCAACTGCTAACCAAAAGGTTGGCAGTTTGAACCCACTAGTAGCGCCATGGGAGAAAGATGAGGCAGTCTGCTACTGTAAAGATTTACAGCCCTGGAAACCCTTTGCGGCAGTTCTACTCTGTCCTTCAAGGTCGCGGATTCTGAATCGACTTCTTGTCAGTGGGTTTGGTGGGTTTATGTAGCTCATATTATTTTGGGGAGGGAAAGAGCTAGACTGGAATACTAAGTTAAGCAGTTTGAACTTTATAGAACTCAAAGTAGTGCCTAAGGCATTTGACTCCTACCTAGAAGGATGGTGGTTCAAACCCACTAGCCACTCCTCTGAAGAAAGATTGGGCAATCTACTTCCATAGTGATACCACCTTGGAAACCCAAGGAGGCGTTTATGGGTTTCTGAGTCATATCTGACTCGATGGCAGTGAGCTTGGTTTTTTGATTGATTGACTGTTGTTATGTGCCATCTTGTCTCTGACTCAGAGACCTCATG
>NW_006934356.1:1611-2232 GCF_000298275.1 Orycteropus afer afer
AGCATAAGCTGGCCTGAGCAGTGACTTTGCCCATTCCATGCTATTAACATGCCTAGAGTCTGCACTTCCTACTTTCCAAGACTGCTCCTGGGCCCTGGTTCAAGGGACATGGTTTTATGTTGCTCAGAATTCCATCTAAATTGCCCCCTATGCTGCTACCCTACTCACCTGTTGGTTACTGAAGTGCTCCTGCCAGATCCCTGCCTCTACCCTGAATCAAGGCAAGGGAAAGGTCCCAGGTCAGACTGCCCAATGGCTATGGCTTGGCTTCCTTCCTTTGCTGCTTTTCTGAGCCCTGAGACAAAGTGACAGACTCCAGAGACCTGCATTTCCTCAGGCCTTGCTTGAGCTTTTGCCATGTGGCCTCATCCTGCCCTGTCCTTCTGCAACTCCCCCTTCTCTTCCTGTCTCTTTATTTTCCCTCTCTTGGATTTGCTCCCTAGAACTAGTTTTAATCAGGTGGTTAGGTCCAGAACCAGATCCCCAAAGTGTCCATCTGTCTAATATTGCTGTGAGATCACACACAGTGTTGTGTGATCTAAAAAGTAGGGTCATGATAGCCTCCACCTTCAGATGTGCTTTGAAATGTGTTTGCGTGTGAATCTCTCTCTCTCTCTCTCT
>NW_006934357.1:0-885 GCF_000298275.1 Orycteropus afer afer
CTGGGGAGCTTCAAAGATTACTCTTTCCTGAGTGTGATACGGCCACTCAGGCCACCCTGCTGGAGCTGTATGAGGGTAGTGTGTGGAGTCGTGACACATGGCCCTCTTCAATTTCTAGAGAAGTGTAGACTGCCGTGTGCTGTGTTTTGGTTCAGCCTGGTTCTAAGCTTTCCTGGTCTGCCCTGGAATAACATTAGCCCTCATTCGGATAGTGTTCCTGTTGGGTGAGTGACGCAAGAGACAGAAGGAACTGATGTCGCCCCAGCGCCGTGCTGTGTCTGTGATGAGGTGACTTCCCTTCTTGGGCATACATCCTTTGGCAATCTTTATATTTCTCTGGAATTATTACTGTTCCCTCATCCCCAAGAGATATGGGACTTCAAGGTTGATTACTATAAATGCTCTTATATAACCACAGTTTCAATTAACTTGCCAGTAGGGAGCCATTCTACTTACTTATACTTGTCTTTGTTGTTGCTGTTAGGTGCCAGTGAGTCGGATCCATCTCATGGTGACCCTATGGGCAACACTGCCTGGTCTTGCACCAGCCTCACAATCCTTACTGTACTTGAGCCCATCATTGCAGCCACTGGGTCAATCCATCTTGTTGATGGTATTCCCCTTTTTCACTGACCCTCTTCCTTACCAAGCGTGACATCCTTCTCCAGGGAATGGTCCCTTCTGACAACATGAGCAAAGTAGGTGAGACAAAGTCTGGCTATTCTTGCTTCCAAAGAGCATTCCGGCTGCACTTCCTCCAGGGCAGATTTGTTAGTTCTTTTAGCAGTCCATGGCACTTTCAGCATTCTTCGCCAGCACCACAACTCAAAAGCATTGACTCTTCTTTGGTCTTCCTTATTCATTGTCCAGCTCTCACATGCATAC
>NW_006934357.1:2820-3330 GCF_000298275.1 Orycteropus afer afer
TTTACAGAAGCAGATTGCTTCATCTTTCTCCAGCTAGTGGGTTCAAACCACTGACATTTTGGTTAGCAGTTGAATGCTTTAAGCAGTACACCACCAGAGCTCTTAAAGTATATGGTAAAGACAATATGTTGTTGTTGTTGTTATGTGCCATTGAGTCGGCCCTGACTCATAGCGACCTCTCCTTGGGTTGCCGAGGTGGTATCACTACGGAAGTAGATTGCCCAGTTTTCCTTCCGAGGAGTGGCTGGTAGGTTTGAACTGCCAGCCTTCTGGTTAGCAGTCAAGTGCCTTAGACACTATGCTACCAGAGCTCCTAAAGACAGTATAAATTACTAAATATTCTTACTGTTTTTTTATATTTATATATAATTAAGTATACAGGAAAGACAAGCATCTTTCCTTTAGCCCTGTCCTGGAAGAAGTGCAGCTGGAATGCTCTTTGGAAGCAAGAATGGCCCAAATTCATGTCACTACTTTGGTGATGTTGTCAGAAGGGACCATTCCCTGGAG
>NW_006934358.1:0-1105 GCF_000298275.1 Orycteropus afer afer
AAACCTTCACATCACAATAAAAAAGAGGACAAGCACAAATATTCAGCATATACTAAAACAACAGCAACAGTGGAAATGATAACACAATTCATAAACATAATGAGCTCAGCAGAGAAAATGATATGAAACAAAGAAACCAGGGACACCATGAAAAAACACATAACAAAATGACAGCAACAAATTCAGACTTCTTAATAATTACCCTGAATGTTAATGGATTTAATGCACCCCTCAAGAGACAGAGAGTTGAAGATTGGATAAGAAAACAAAACCCATCAATATGCTACCTACAAGAGACATACCATAGAGATAAAGACAAAAATAGACTAAAAATCAAAGGTTGGAAAAAGATATATCAAGCAAATGGCAATAATAAGAGAGCAGGAGTGGCAATATTAATTTCTGATCAAATTGACTTCAAGACAAAAACCACCATAGAAGACAAGGAAGGACATTATATAATGATTAAAGGATCAATTGAACATGAAGATATAAGCATAATAAATATATATCAAGCAAATGGCAACCATAAAAGAGCTGGAGTGGCAATATTAATTTCTGATCAAATTGACTTCAAGACAAAAACCACCACAGAAGACAAGGAAGGACATTATATAATGATTAAAGGATCAATTGAACATGAAGATATAAGCATAATAAATATATATGGACCCAATGAAAGAGAACTAAAATATAAAACTTAGACTTTAAAACAGTTGAATAGCCAAATAGATGACTCCACAGTCATAGTGGGAGATTTTAATACACCACTTTCTTGGAAAGATAAAACAACTGGAAAGAAACTCAACAAAGATGCAGAAGAGCTAAAAAAATACAGTGCATTAACTTGGCCTTATAGAAATCCACAGAGCACTTCACCCAAAAGCAGCACAATATGCATTCTTCTCCACTGCACATGGAACTTTTTCCATGATAGACCATATGTTAGGCCATAAAGTAAGCCTTAATAAATTTAAAAACATCGAAATACTGCAAAGCATATTTTCAGATCATAATGCTATCAAATTAGAAATCAACAATAGGAAGATCAACAGGAAAAGAGTAAACACATGGAAACTGAACAACACCCTCCTTGAGAAAGACT
>NW_006934358.1:3339-3962 GCF_000298275.1 Orycteropus afer afer
GATATAAGATCAACATCCAAAAATCAGTTGGATTCCTCTACACCAGCAAAGAGATTACTGAAAAAGAAATAAGGTAATCAATATCACTTACAATAGCTACCAAAAAAATAAAATACTTGGGAATAAATCTTACCAGGGACACAAAAGACCTCCACAAAGAAAACTATACAAAACTACTTGAAGAAACCATAAGAGAGCTCCATAAATAGAAGGACATCCCATGCTCATGGATAGGAAGATTGAACATTGTGAAAAAAGTCAATTCTACCCAAAGCAATCTACACATTCATTGCAATCCCAATCCAGATCTCATCAACATTTTTTAGGGATATGGAAAAATCAATCACTAACTTTATATGGAAAGGAAAGAGACTTCGGATAAGCAAAGTACTATTGAAGAAGAAAAAGAAAGTAGGAGTTCTCACACTGCTGGATCTCAAAACCTACTATACAGCCACAGTAGTCAAAACTGCCTGGTATTAGTAAGGCGATTCCTACAAAATACCATTTGACCCAGCCATTCCATTACTACATACGATGGTTCTCTCCTTGTCTAGAGCAAAGAAGAATGAAGAAAACCAAAATTTATGGAAACAATTAGTCCTAGTGACTGGTACACCATC
>NW_006934359.1:0-1478 GCF_000298275.1 Orycteropus afer afer
GCTCCCAGACCGCAGCTCTGTATGTCTCCTTTTTTGGTATTTTCACACAAATTTTTCTGCAAGTTGGGGTTTATTCCACTTCTATATCCATCCCTTCAAGGCTCAGGGGTCCAAGAATATATTCTGTTTCTGTTTTAATTGTTTTCCCTTTGTTGAAGAGGGTCTGTGCAGTCTTTCTACCTAGTCTGCCATCTTGCCAGGCTCCATGTTCCTATTATTAATGGATATTTGCAGCTGTTTCTTTTCATTTTGAGTCACGCCTCATCAGCAGATGAAAGTTCTGAAAGCTTTACTCCATCCGCATCATTAAGGTTGACCCTACTTTGGGGAGATAGGTAGCTCTTTCCCAGTAATATTTTGAGTGACTTCCAACTTGAGGGGCTCATCTCCTGGCACTATATCAGACAGTGTTTCACTGCTATTCATAAGGTTTTCAGAGGCCAAGTTTTTCAGAAGCGATTGGCCCCATCTTTCTTTCCAGTCTTTTTTAGTCTGGAAGCTCCACTGAAACCTGTTCACCATAGTTGATCTTGCTGGTATTTGAAATATCCATGGCTTAGCTTCTAGCATCACTGCAACATGCAAATCACCACAGTACAACAGAGTCACAGATGAATGGTAAATATTAGGATAATATATATGCTGGTAAAATAAGCTAATAGTTATCATACAGTACACAAAGTTCTGAAAGAGAGAAAAACTGGGGGCATTGTGGCAATGGCCATAAGAGGTATAGAGAGCAGAGACTTTTCAGTGGTATACAGGGGCTTACATGAGTGTATGCAAGGCAAAACTGTTTTGTAGTTACAGTTTATCTTCAGTGATTTCCCTTTCTACTTTACCCATTTATATTTATTGAATAGTTTCTATATGCCAAATGTTTCATGTAAGTTATTAATATGATTTCCATAACAATTCTATGAAATACTATTAATTGAATTTTACATATGAGGAAACTGAGATCCAGAGAGGTTAAATAGCTTGCTCATGGTCACACAGCTAAGTTGGGGTTAGAACATCAATCTAATACCAAAGATAGTGCTTTAAAAAAATCAACAAAGATGAACCCTAAAGATTTTTTTTAAAAATAACTTTATTGAATAATAAATTGCATACAATAAAGTATAACTTTGACAGTGTACGATTCAGTGAGTTTAATGTATGAATATATTCATGAAACCACCACACAATGGTGATATAGAATATATCCATCACCTCTTAAAGTTTCCTCCTTCCCTTCTGTAGTCCCACTCCAACCTTAGGCAACCACTGATCTGCTTTCTGTTACTATAGATTAGTTTGCATTTCCTAGAGTTTGATATAGATGGAACCATACATTATGTACTTTATCTGTTCTTCCTTCACCCAGCATTTTGAGATTCATCCATGCTGTTGGGTCTATCAATAGTTCTTCTTCTTCTTTTTTTTTTTCTTTTTGCTAAGTAGCATTCCATTATAGATGTGTAACTTACTTTGCA
>NW_006934359.1:2468-3183 GCF_000298275.1 Orycteropus afer afer
TTTGACTCATAGTGACCCCTTCGTGGGTTTCAGAGGCAGTATCTCTATGGAAGTAGTTTGTCCAGTCTTCCGTCTGAGGAGTGGCTGGTGGGTGCGAACCGCCAGCCTTCTGATTAGCAGTCAAGTGCCTTAGGCACTATGCCAACAGAGCTCCCATAGTCCTGGTGGAGGAATGGAAATACTTGCAGAGGTCATAGGGCAAAGATTGAGATTTAATCATAAGATTGATTATAGAATGATTCCCCTTCCTGCAAACTACCACCACACCAACAAGCCTCCAATATACTAACAGTGGATTATAGCTGAAAGAGCTGTAAGGCACAGTCCTCTGAGGAGGAGCTCTTACAGAAGAGCAAAGTTAAGACAAAAATAAGCATACTAGAGGATTTTGAAGTCTCTGCTACCTATTGCTACAACATATATTAATCACAGCTCAACTCCTAGCCAGATTTACATAAATCCTCACTAAAAACCTATTTACCTTGGTTCCTACTAATGATATGACATGTTCATATTTTGACAAAAAATTATAAGGCATGCCAAAAGTCAAGAAAAAACACAAGCTGAAGAGACAAAGCAATCATTAGAACCAGATTCAAATATGACAAAGATGTAGAATTAGCAGACAAGGAATTTAAAATAACTATGCACTCTGGTGGCATAGTGGGTAAGGCATTTGGCTGCTTACCACAAGGATTGCAGTTCAAACCCACCA
>NW_006934360.1:0-3022 GCF_000298275.1 Orycteropus afer afer
GCTTTGCTTCTGTGAAGATTGACAGCCTTGGAGACCCTGTGGGAAGTTCCACTCTGTCCTCTAGGGGCGCTGTGGGTCAGAATGGACTCCAGGCAGTGGGCGTAGTTTGGGCTTTGCTTCTGTGAAGATTGACAGCCTGGGAGACCCTGTGGGGCAGTTCCGCTCTGTCCTCTAGGGGCGCTGAGTTGGAATGGACGTGACAGCACAGGGGTGATGGGAGTAGGATGGGTCCTCACCCTAATCCCTTCTAAGGGGGCTCTTATAGAAGGGAAAACAGAGAAACCCCCCGACTGGGGGAGGGGCAGATGCAGCAGCCCAGGCCACCAAGAAACCCCTGGAGCTGGGGCAGCTGAAGGAGCCAGCGTCCTCCCCCGGACCCACAGAGAGCGCATCCTGCCAACACCCCGAGTTCTGACTCCCCATTTCCAACACTGAGACAGTGAGTGCCTGCCCTTAAAAGCCACTTCTCGTGGTCAGTTTTGTTTTGCAGGGAGCTGAAACGGGGCCAGAGCGAAAGGTGGGGGCTTCCTTTTTGGGTGATGGAAATGTACTGGAATTGTGGTGACGTTGCACTCTCTGTGCCAGAGGCCAGGGAACTGCACACTGTCCATGGACGACTCGTACAGAGTGTGCACACTGTATCTCAGAGCTGTTACAAAAGGGCGTGAGGGAGAAGAGAAGAAAGCAGGCCGGATGGCCCCACGTGATGGGGGTGAGTGGGGGCCGGGTCTGAGAGCAAGTCGGGGGGCTGAGGTCAGCAGGGCCAGATCTGGGGGCTGGGGGCCGGAGTCAGCGTGGCTGGGCCTAGGGCTGGTTCAGGGGACTAAGTCAACAGGTCGGGGTCCAAGGCCTGGTTCTGGGGGGTGGGTTAAGGGTCTGAGTCGGTTCCGGAGGGCCAGATCTGGGAGCTGGGGGCCGGAGTCAGCGTGGCTGGGCCTAGGGGCTGGGTCAGGGTGCTAAGTCACCAGGACCGGGTGCGGGGCTGGATCTGGGGGGCGTGTCGGGGGTCTGAGTCGGCTGGGGGCGCTGAGTCGGTGGGGCGAGGTCGGGGCGGGGTGGGCAGGCTGGGTCGGGCCTCACCAGCTCGCATGGCGGTGTTGCTGAGCCGCGGGCCGTGCAGCACCTCCTCCTCGTCCAGCTGGCCCAGCACCCGGGCCTGGCGCAGGTAGGGGGTGAGGCGGCTGGGGCACACGCTGCTTACGATCCGGCAGCGGTGACTGTCCAGCAGGTCCCACAGCTGCTCCTCGTCGAGCGCCGTCAGCGTGGACTCCGTGCGGCACAGCTCCGTCATGGCCGGCGCTGGGGGACCTGGGAAGGGGCAAAGGCGGGACTCAGCGAGGCGGCTGCGGACCTGCAGGCCTTGCCCACACTGCGGGCCGAGGAGGGGGGACCCATCTGTAGGGCGTGTGCCCATCTGCATGACAGTTTCAGCCTCCCGCCCTGCCTGGTTCTGTGGCTGTGGGACAGCAGCGTCCATCACTGAGCAGATAAATTCCTCCACGTGGAGCAGACTGGGTTGAGCTTCCAGCCACAGGAAGTTGCTCCTGGCACCCAATCGATGCACTGAACGAGGGCGACATTAAAAGCGAGACCGATTCTCTCGGGGTTCCAGGACTGGATTTCAACAGCGGCACCAGGGCCCCAATGGGGCGGCAATCGAAATTCTTAATCTTCTGGTCTAAACCAACACACGCTCGTTAGTTGCAGTCAAGTCAATCCCAACTCATGGTGACCCCATGTGTCTGTGTGGAACGCTGCTCCACGGGCTCTTCAAGGTCATGAACTTTTGGAAGCAGGCTGCCAAGCCTTTCTTCGGTGGGGCTCGTCTGCTATTCACATTCCAATGGGATCTGTGACTTCTGTATGTACGTGACTTTGCGTGTGTCTTAGCTATCCGTGATGTAACCTCTTTTTAAATGTAACTAATAGCAGTGATTGAACACAAAAGTGGCGTATGCCATTTTATCAGAATGAGATGAACTGGATTATGAAGTTTTTAGTGGATGCAGGAAAATACATTTTTATCATATACCACTCACTCTGTGTCAGAGATGACTCGATGCACCTAACACCTCATTTTCCACAGAAAGACTAGTCCACTTTTCTACAACAAGAAGTGAGTCCATGAACTTAGTCGTTTCAACAATCAATGCAAAATTCCGCTGTTCTCCCACAGGGAGACGCTGACTTTAGTCCATTTTATTTTAAACAGTTCATACTTCATTTCTAATGTCCATCTTATAATAGATGCCATGATACAAATGAAGAAGTGAAAAGACATCACAAAAGAAAGTTTTGTGATCAGAAAACAAATATTACAACAAATTGTTGTTGTCAGGTCCTGCCGAGTCGGTTCTTACAGCCGCCCCGTTACAGCAGAAGGCAGCCCTGCCTGGCCCTGTGCCGGCCCCCAGGCCTTGCCATGGCTAAGCACATTGTTGCAGTCACTGTGTCAACCCATCTCGTTGAGGGTCTTCCTCTTTTTCACTGACCCCTCCACCCTTCCCAGGGACTGGTCTCTCCTGATACAAGTAACTGTATTTTATTTTTAGATAGATCCTTCGTCTCTAAGATGTTATAGTCAAAAACATTTCTTTCTATCCTTTGCTTTTACAATTTCCTCCATGACTGCATCACAATTAAGCCACCAAACAATACTTGCTTCCATAGGTAATAAGGATAATTGAGTCCTTCTTGAATCACTGCTGTACGCGAAGGATTTCTGCATCTCTTTAGGGATGAAAATGAGCCTTCTGCCGTGCAGTTTGTGACCATCAAAGTTGAAATGCGCATAAAGCAATTCCAACACTGGGAAGTACACACCGTACTTTACCTTCTATTACGGAATCACACACGTCCACACGAGTAAAGTCGGCTTTCCTGAATCTGTAAACTTAGTTCTCACGTAAGAATGCAGTTGTCCGGGAATGATAACACAATTCATAAACAAAACGAGCTCAGCACAGAAAATAATATGGAACAAAGAAACCAGGGACACCAGGAAAAAATACATAACAAAATG
>NW_006934361.1:0-779 GCF_000298275.1 Orycteropus afer afer
AGTAATGACTGGGGTCTTAAAAGCTTGTGAGTGGTCATGTAAGATGCAACTATTGGTCTCTTCCTTGTCTGGAGCAAAGAAGAGTGAAAATCAAAGACTCAAGGAAACAGTGGACTAATGGGCCATGTGAACCCCAGCCTCTACCACCCTGAGACCAGAACTACATGGTGCCCTGCTACCACTGTTGACTACTCTGAAAATGTTCACAATAGAAGGTCCCTAATAGAATGGGAGAAAAATATGGAACAAAAGTCAAAATCATAAAAAAAGACAAGGCTTACTGGTCTGATGAAGACGGATGGAACCCCCAAGATTATGACCTTTAGATACCTTACAAGCTAGGAACTGAGTTCACCTCCATGGCTCAACTTTCAGCCAAATGATAGGCCCATAAAGTGAACAATAACACCAGGTAGGTACACACTCATTAGAACAATCAAGCTTATGAGATCACCAAAACCCCCTGTCCCATGGAGTTGATTCCTACTCACAGTGACCCTAAAAGACAGAGTAGGACTTCCCCCATAGGGTTTCCAAGGCTGTAAATCTTTATACAAGCAGACTGCCTCATCTTTCTCCCAAAAAAATGGCTGATGAGTTCAAATCACCAACCATTTGGTTAGCAGCTGAAAGCTTCAACCACTGCACCACCAGAGCTCCTTATACAAGATCAAGAGGGCAGTATTTGCCCATGTTGTTGTTGTTGTTAAGTGCCGTCGAGTCGTTTCCGACTCATAGCGACCCCATGCACAGCAGAACGAAACACTGCCCGATCCCGC
>NW_006934361.1:2465-3006 GCF_000298275.1 Orycteropus afer afer
CTTGGTCACAGCCAGCTACTCAGAGGGACCATGTACTTGAACTGGTGGGCTCGGGACCGTAGTCTCAGGGGACATCAAGCTCAATTGGCATAGCATACTACACAAAACGTTGTTCCAACTTCTGCTTTGGCAAGTAATGACTGAGATCTTAAAAGCTTGCAAGCAGCCATCTAGATGCAACGATGGGTCTCTCCTCATCCAGAGCAGAGAAGAATGAAGAAAATCAAAAATTCATGGAAACATTTAGTACTTGTGACTGGTACACCATGTGATCTGCAGCCTGTATGACTATGAGACCAGAAGAACTAGATGGTGCCCACTACCACTGTCAACCACTCAGAGTGGAATCTATGTAGGAGATCCTGGATAGAGAGTGAGAACAATGTGGAACAAAACTCAAAATCATTTGAAAAAAAAGAGAGACCAGTTTTGCTGGTCTGATAGAGCCTGGTGGAACCTCTGAGACTATGGCCCCTAGCTGCCCTTCAGGTCTGGAATTGAACCCACCCCTGTGGCTTCCAGCCAAACAAAAGACAGGCAT
>NW_006934362.1:0-649 GCF_000298275.1 Orycteropus afer afer
CCCAAAAGAGAATCACCAAGACATATCATTATGAAACTCATCAAAATCAAAGACAGAGAAAGAATTCTGAATGCAGCACAGGATAAGTGAAAAGTTATTTACAAAGAGCAGCCAATAAGAATAGCTCTGATTTCTCAGCAGAAACCATGCAAGTGAGAAGGCAATGGGATGGTATATATAAAAGCCTGAAAGAGAGAAATTTCTAACCAAGAATTATATACCTGGCAAAACTGTCCCTCAAATATGATGGTGAAATTAGGAGATTTCCAGATAAGCAGAAATTAAGGGAATTTGGTAAAACCAAACCAACCTTACAAGAGATACTAAAGGGAGTCCTTTGAGCAGGGAACCAATAATAGCAAGCAACAACCAATCATTAATATACAAGATGACATAACCCAGAAACCAATAGCTATGGACATATCCAAAGTAAAATAAGCTTACCAGATTGTAAACAGGGAACCAGAGACATTAATTGGCAAATGAGGACAACTACAAAACAAAAAGAGGGAAAATATTGTGTAGTCACAGAACTTCTAAATGGTGAGGAACTGAAGAGAGTTGCAAGATAGAATGGACTCTTCTAAACTCAGGGAGAAAATTATAAATCATAGGGTAACCTCAAAGAAAAATGATAAACCTTTATATC
>NW_006934362.1:3034-4050 GCF_000298275.1 Orycteropus afer afer
TTTCACTGGAGAATTCTACCAAACATTCATAGAAGAACTGACACCAATCCTATTCAAACTATTCCAAAACATACAAAAGAATGGAATCCTCCCTAATTCATTTTATGAAGGAAGCATAACCTTGATATAAAAATCTGGCAAAGACATCACTCAAAAGGAAAACTATAGACCAATATCCCTCATGGATATAGATGCAAAAATCTTCAACAAAATACTAGCCAGTAGACTCCAATAACATATTAAAAAATAATTCATTGTGACCAAGTGGGGTTCATATCAGGTATGCAAGGATGGTTCAACATTAGAAAAACAATCAGCATCATCCACCACATAAATCAAAGGAAAATAACCACATGATCATATCAATCGATGTAGAAAAGGATTTGATAAGATTCAACACCCATTCTTGATAAAACTCTCAGCAAAATAGGAATAGAAGGGACGTTCCTCAAGATAATAAAGGGCATCGACGCAAAACCAACAGCCAACATTATTCTCAATGGAGAGAGACTGAAACCATTCCTCTTGTGAAGAGGAACCAGACAAGGATGCCCTCTATCACCACTTCTATTCAACATTATATTTGAAGTCTTAACCAGGGCAATAAGGCAAGAAAGGGAAATCAAAGCCATCCAGATTGGTAAGGAAGAAGTCAAACTATCCCTATATGCTGATAATATGATCCTATACCTAGAAAACCCAAGAGACTCAGTAAAAAATGTACTGGAACTAATTGAGAGATTTAGGATTATGGCAGTGTTCTGGTTACCTAGTGCCACTCTGACAGAATTTACCCCAAATGGGATGGCTTGAACAAAAACAGGAGTTTTTTCTCTTACAGGTTGGGAGGCTAGAAGTCCAAGTTCAAAGTGCCAGGCTCTAGGGGCTGTGTGAAAGCTCCTTGACCTTGGGCTTCAGCTCTGCCTTTTGCTCCCAGCCCACTGAAGCTAGAGACATCTCTTTACTCACATAGCTACTGGCTGCTGAGGCTAACAAGCCCAAGGTCGACAAACAAA
>NW_006934363.1:0-555 GCF_000298275.1 Orycteropus afer afer
TCCATTTTGAACTTCGAACCTGACTCACTCTTAACTGCTCTTCACAAAAAATTAACAGAGATCTGTGAAGCCACTCTCATTCTCTATCACACTCACCAGTAGATTGTTGGTGATTTCATAAGTGCTGCAAACTAGTGAACAGAGGAACACGGTACCCTGCTTACTCAGATACATCCAAAGAAAATGAAAATCTTGGACAAATCCCTCCAACATACAATCACCAATTAAATATAAATACAACAAAGTCACAATGTCTCAGAGACAACGGACCATCACAGTCCATAGAAAGAAACAAGATAAAGCAGTAGAAATAAGGGAGCAGGATGCAGACCCAGAACACATTCCTGAGGAGGAAGCAGCATTGGAACTCCCTGATAAGGCATTGAAAAGAATTATACTTAGGTACTTTGGTAGTTATATTTGTGTATCAATTTGGCTGGACCTGGTTGAGTGGCTGGGCAGCTGGTGGTAGTTATTCCTCATGATGAGACAGGCAATCAACTCCATGGTGGGATCTACCACAAGCAGCTGAGTAGCTGCCTTTGGCATATTGTC
>NW_006934363.1:2932-4073 GCF_000298275.1 Orycteropus afer afer
ATTATAAATCACAGGGTAGACACAAAGAAAAATGATAAACCTTCATATCACAGTAAAAAAGAATACAGCACAAACATTTAATAAATATTAAAACAACAGCAATGAAGGAAATGATAGGAAGATTCATAAACAAAATGAGCTCAGCATAGAAAATTATATGGAACAAAGAAAGCAGGAACACCACAAAAAACACATAACAAAATGACAGCAACAAGTTTATATTGTCAATAATTACACTAAAGTCAAAGGATTAAATGTGCCACTCAAAAGATGGAGAGTTACAGACTGGATAAGAAAACATAATCCATCAATATGCCATCTACAAGAGATACCTTAGAGACAAAAGATAAAAATAAATAAAAAATTTTCAACCATTGAAAATCAATGGTTGGAAAAAAGATATATCAAGCAAATGGCAACCAAAAAAGAGCTGGAGTAGCAATATTAGTTTCTGATAAAATTGAGTTTAAGACAAGAACCATCGTAAGAGACAAGGAAAGACATTATATAATGATTAAAGGATCAATCAAACAAGAAGATGTAACCATACTAAATATCTATGGATCCAATGAAGGAACCCAAAAATACATAAATTAGACTTTAACAGAATTGAAAAGACAAATAGATGACTTCACACTCATAGCAGGAGACTTTAATACACAACTTTCAGTGAAACATAGAACAACTGGAAAGAAATTCAGCAAAGATGCAGAAGAACTAAACAATACAATCCACCAACTTGACCTGATAGACATCTACAGACCACTTTACCCAACAGCACAATATATGTTCTTTTCCAGTGCACATGGAATATTCTCCATGATAAACCATATGCTAGGCCATGAAGTAAGCCTTAAAAAAATTAAAAACATTGAAATTCTGCAAAGCATCTTCTCAGATAGCAATACTTTAAAATTAGAAATCAACAACAGGAAGATCAGTAGAAAAAGAGCAAACACATGGAAACTGAACAACACCCTCCTTAAGAATGACTGGGAAATAGAAGAAATAAAAAATGAAGTAAAAATATTCTGCAAATCAAAAGAGAATGGAAACACAACATACCAAAATCTTTGGGACACAGCAAAAGCAGCAATAAGGGATCAATTTATGGCAATAAATGCACACATCAAAAAAAAAA
>NW_006934364.1:0-566 GCF_000298275.1 Orycteropus afer afer
AAGTCTTCAACAATTTCTCTGTTCTTTGTTTGTTTGTTTGTTTCTCCTTGTTCTGGAATTCTGATTACACGTAGGTTATTTCTTTTGATGGTATCCCACATGAACCTTACTTAGGCTTTCTTAATTTTGTTTTGATTTTTTTTCTGATTGATCACTTTCCAAAAATTTAATGAGGTTGTTGTCTTCTTTCTCACTAGTTCTGTATTCCATTGATTCAATTCTACTCCTGCTTAATATGTTATCTATTTCTAACAATTTAGTATTAATCCTGGATTTCTATCTGTAGATTTTGTATCATTTCTAATTTTTTATTTATTTTGTCACTTTGTTCTTGTATTGTCTTTCAAACTTGTTCTAGAGTTTTCTCTGTGTTTTCCTCAATTTGCCAGTGTTTTCCTTGATCTGTTTCTCAATTCACTGAAGGTACCTAAATAAAATTCTTTTGCATTCAGGGAGTTCCAATGCTGCTTCTTCCTCATGGATGTGTTCTGGGTCTGTATCCTGGTCCCTTGTTTCTCCTGGTTTATCTTGCTTCTTTGTGTGGACTGTGATGCTCTGTTGTCTCT
>NW_006934364.1:2263-3151 GCF_000298275.1 Orycteropus afer afer
CATGTTTGGTCAATTTCAGACTGCAGGAGTTGGTAAAAATTTTCAATTTCCTCATCTTTGGCTCTTGGTTGGTGTGTAAATTTGAATAATAGAATTAACTGGCTTTCCTTATAGATGTATGGTTATTATCCTATAACTGACAGCATTGTATTTCAGGATAGATGTTGAAACATTCTTTGTGATAATAAATACCACTCCATTCCTCTTCAATTTTTCATTCCTGGCATAGTAGATCATATGGTCATCTGATTCAAAATGGCCAAAATTGGTCCATTTCAGCTCACTAATGCCTAGGATATCAATCTCAATACTTTCCATTTCATTTTTGACAATTTCTGATTTTCCTAGATTCATACTTTGTATATTCCATGTTCTGATTATTAATGGATATTTACAGCTGTTTCTCTTCGATTTGAGTTGTTCCATGTCAGCAAATGGAGATCCTAAAAGCTTTACTTTATCTATATGATTAAGGTCAGTTCTACTCTGATGAGGCAGCTCCTTTCCAGTCATGTTTTGAGTGCCTTCCGACCTGAGGGTCCTGTCTTCCACACTGTATCAGACAATGTTTCCAGGCTATTCATAAAGTCCAATAATGTATCAGACAGTGTTTCTCTTCTATTTATAAGGTTTTCCTTGGCCAATTCTTTGAGAAGTGGATGGCCTCTTCCTTCTTCCACATCTATCTCAGTTTGGAAGCCCTGCTGAAACCTGTCCACCATGGGCAACCTTGCTGGCATTTGAAACACCAATGATAAAGCCTCCAGCCTCACAGCAACACACAGGCCACAACAGTAGGACAAACTGACAGACAAGTTCTTCTCCCTTAGCTGTTTCAAACCTCTCCATCCACTTCCTGGCCTTCCCCCTATCTGTTCCAGCTGTCAG
>NW_006934365.1:0-2928 GCF_000298275.1 Orycteropus afer afer
AAATCACAATAAATAAAATAAAATAAAATAAGTAAATAAAAAGTCATTTCCCTCAAAAAAAAAAATTCCTTGAATCAAACAAGAATAAAAACACAACATAACAAAATCTTTGGGACACAGCAAAAGCAATGATCAGGGGGCAATTTATAGCAATAAATGCACACATCAAAAAAGAAAAAAGAGCCAAATACTTTAACTCAATATCTCCAATAATTAGAAAAAAGCAGCAAAAAGCCTACAGTCACAAGAAGGAAAGAAATAATCAAGATTTGAGCAAAAATAAATGAAATACAAAAACAATAAAAAGAATCAACACGACCAGAAGCTAGTTCTTTGAAAAGATTAACAAAATCAACAACACTGGAAATTTTAACAAAGGAAAAGAAAGAGAAGATGCAAATAATATGAATAAGAAATGAATTGGAGAACATCGCAATGAAACCAACCAAAACAAAAAGGGTAATACCAGGATACTATGAACAAGTGTACTCCAACAAATTTGAAAACCTAGAGGAAATGGACAAATTTCTAGAAACACATCATTACCTAAACTAACACAGACTGAGCTAGAAAATTAGAACACACCATAACAAAAGAAGAAATTGAACAGGTCATGAAAAGAAAAAAAAAAAAACTACCAAAAAAAAAAGCCCTGGCCCAGACGGCTTCACTGGAGAACTCTACATTCACAGAAGAGGTGACACCTACTCAAACTATTGCAGAATGGAGAAAAGGATGCAATACTCCAAAATTCATGTTATAAAGAGAGTATAGCCCTGATACTAAAAATCAGGCAAAGATACCACTAGAGAAGAAAACTACATAACAATAGTATCAAGAATACCTTATGAATATAGACGAAAAAAATCTTCAACAAAATCCTAGCCAATAGACTCCAAAAAAATAATACATCATGACCAAGTGGGATTTATACCATGTATGCAAGCATGGTTCAACATTAGAAAAAAAAAAATGATCCATCACATAAGTAAAACAAAAGAAAATAATCACTTGATCATATCAATTGATGCAGAAAAAGCATTTGATGAAATCCAGCACCCATTCCTGATAAAAACTCAGAAAAACAGGAATAGAATGGGAATTCCTCAACCTAATAAGGGGCATATATGCAAAACCAACAACCACCATTATTCTCAAAGGAGAGATACTCAAAGCATTCTCCTCGTAAACAGGAACCAAACAAGAATGCCCTCTATCACCATTTCTATTCACCATTCTACTGGAAGTCCTACTAGAGCAATAACGCAAGAAGGGAAATAAAAGGCATCCAAATTGGTAAGGAAGAAGTAAAACTATCCCTATTTGTAGATGATATGATCCTGTACACAGAAAATCCCAGAAATTCTGTTAAAAAAAAAAAATTACTGGAACTGATTGAAAGACTCAGCATGGTGGCAGGATACAAGATCAACATACAAAAATCAGTTAGATTCCTCTATATTAACAAAGAGATCTCTGATATGGAAACAAGGAAAACAATACTGTGGAAGTTAAGTTTGTGTGTCAACTTGGCTGGGCCTGGTTGAGTGGCTGGGCAGCCGGATGTAGTATTCCCCATGATGAGACTGGTAATCAACTCCATGGTGGAATTTACTGTGAGCAGCTGAGTAGCTGCCTTAGGGATGTGGTCTGCTTCCAGTATATAAAGAGAAGGCTTGGGGAACGGTCTCTAGCTTATGGCACGCTTGAACCCTGCATGTAGTCAAGTTGTTGTTCAGCAGCCTGCCATGCTCTGCCAATCCTGGGACTTTTAATGGACTTGAATTAATGGCCTGGCATATGGTTTGGTAACATCGAGACTGTGCCTTTTTACTTGTCAACCTTGGGCTTGTCAGCCACAGCAGCCAGCAGCTGTCTGAGTGAAGAAAAGCCTCTAGCTTCAGTGGGCTGGGAACAGAAGGCAGAGTTGAAGCCCAAAGTTGAGGGCTTTCACCCAGGCCCTAGAACCCAGCACTTTCAACTCAGACTTTAAGTCTCCAAACCGTAAGAGAATAAATTCCTGTTTTTCAAGCCATCCCATTTGTGGTATTTTCTGCTAGAGCAGCACAGAGGTAACCACAATGAACACCATTTACAGTGTTGTGTTGTTGTTGTTGTTGTTGTTGTTGTTATGTGCTGTCAAGTTGGACCCAACTCATAGCGACCCCTCCTTGGATCTCTGAGACAGTAGCACGATGGAAGTAGATTGCCCAACCTTCCTTCCAAGGAGTGGCTGGTGGGTTTGAGCTGCCAGCTTTCTGGTTAGCAGTCAAGTACCTTAGGCACTACGCTACCAGGGCTCCTACCATTTACAATACCTACCAAAAATATTAAAAAGTTAGTAATAAATCTTACTGGGGCACAAACTCACTCACTGCTGTCGAGTCAACTCTGACTCATAGCGACCCCTCCTTGGGTTTCCTTGGGTTTCCGATCTCCATGGAAGTAGATTGCCCAATCTTCCTTCCAACCAGGGCACAAAAGACCTGTGCAAAGAAAACTACAAAACACTACTACAAGAAACCTACAAAACACTACTACAAGAAACCATAAGAGATGCATATAAATGGAAAAACATGCCATGCTCATAGATAGAAAGACTGAACACTGTGAAAATGTCAGTGATACCCAAAACAATCCATACATTCAAAGCAATCCCAATCCAGATTCCATCAGCATTCTTTAAGGGCATAGAAAAACCAATTTCTAATTTTATATGGTAAGGAAAGAGATCTTGGAAAGCACTACTGAAGAAGAAGGACAAAGTAGGAGGTCTCGAAAGCAACTACACAGCTAAGTAGTCAAAACAGCCTGGTATTGGTACAGTGACAGACACGTAGACGAGTAGAACAGAATTGAGAATCCGGAAATGGATCCATCCACCCATGGGCAGCTAATCTTTAAAAAAGGGCTAAAATCCATTAAATG
>NW_006934366.1:0-701 GCF_000298275.1 Orycteropus afer afer
CACTACACTACCAGAGCTTATATATATATATATATATATATATCAGTAAAACTAATATATATTTTTGAAATGTTTCATCTTTACATTGACTTTCATTTAGTAAAGAAATATAAAATGGAATATGCTTGGTGACAACTGAGTCTATTATAGACCAGGATTGCTTAAGATACAGTTGCCAGGTGACTATAAAAATTAATGCTGAATATGATTCTTTTCTCTGCCTAAAGAAGAGGTAACTTTATGACACTCTTTCTTCTCTGTCTGGATGGACAAAGCTGCCAAAATAGATGTTTTAGCTGTGTGAGTGATAATCTGTCTGTATAGAAACCACTAATGTTGAAGCTGTAGAGCTAGTCGATTCCCACAGATGTTTGACCTACTCTCCATGTTGTCCATCATTCTTTATATACTAGTTCCCTCTTACAAACACCTTAGTGTGGTTGTCAATAACTGCTTTTGCTTTATCCATCAGTTTCCCGTCCTTTTTCTTCTCATATTTGCTCAGTGCACACCATATTATATCACTCTGCCATTCTGCCATGTCTGTGTTTGTGTTATTGCCTCTGCTTAGAATCCCTTTTAATCTCCATGCCTCTTCTTCCTTTGGCCAATTTTGATTGTTTTTGGAGACTTCCCCAAATATTATTTTATACATTTGTTCTTGAACTCTGCATTCCAGTTTTTTTTTTTTTTTTTTTTTT
>NW_006934366.1:2280-3029 GCF_000298275.1 Orycteropus afer afer
ACAATAAATAATCTTTCTCTCCTCTTAAATACTCTGTGTGTGTAAACTGTTGTTGTTATGTGCCGACAAGTCAGAACTGACTCATAGCAACCCCTCCGTGGGTTTCCAAGGCAATATCACTACAGAAGTAGATTGCCCAACATTCCTTCTGAGGAGTGGCTGATGGGTTTAAACTGGCAGCCTTTTGGTTAGCAATCAAGTCCTTAGGTATATGCTACCAGTGCTCCAGTAAACTAATTCGGCCTAATCACGTACCAGGCAGGGACTCATGTTCGGTCCGCCTTCAACAGTTCAAACCCACTCAGCAGCTCTGAAAGAGAAAAGACCTGGCAATCTTTTTCCATAAAGATTACAGCCTAGGAAACCTTATGTGGAAGTTCTACTTGGTCACATGGGGTGACTATGAATTGGAATCAACAACAAGTTAATTGGGGGAGCCAGTGTTCAAACCCTAATCATATTATATAGTACCTCTTCCTCATGATTTCTTTGATATGTCCCTAGTTCACCAAAATTTGGCTATATTGCATGTGTATATATAAAAATTCCATCAGCTTTTGTGATTGCTATTAGGTGCTGAAAGTCCGTTTTGACTCATACTGACCTTATGTATAACAGATGGAAATACTGGCCAGTCCTGTGTCATCTGCACAATCATTGCTATGCTTGAGCCCATTGTTGCAGCCACTGTGTCAATCCATCTGTTCTGGTTACCTAGTGGCATTCTGACAAGAATGTACCATAAATGG
>NW_006934367.1:0-1279 GCF_000298275.1 Orycteropus afer afer
TGGAGAGTAGCTAAATCAAATAGAAGATATAACAAGATAAAAGAGCTAAAAAGAAGATTTCAAAGGGCAGCTCAAGAAGACAGTTAATTATTATAATGAAATTTGCAAAGAACTAGAGATAGAAAACCAAAAGGAAATGACATGCTCAGCATTTCTCAAGCTGAAAGAACTAAAGAAAAAATTCAAGCCTTGAGGTGTAATTCTGAAAGATTCTACAGGCAAAATATTGAATGATGCAGGAAACATCAAAAGAAGATGGAAGGAACAAACAAAGTCACTGTACTAAAAAGAATTGGTCGATGTTCATCCATTTCAAGAGGCAGCATATGATGAAGAACCAGTGGTACTGCAGGAAGAAGTTGAAGCTTCACTGAAGGAACTGGCAAAGAACAAGGCTCCAGGAATTGACAGAATACCCACTGAGATGTTTCAACAAACTGATTGTGCACTGGAGGTGCTCACTCATCTGTGCCAAGAAATTTGGAAGACAGCTATGTGGCAAACTGACTGAAAGAGATTCATACTTATACTCATTCCAAGGAAGGGGGATCCCTTAGAATGTGCAAATTATCACACAATATCATTAATATCACACCCAAGTAAAACCTTAGTGAAGATAATTCAGAAATGGTTACAGCAGTATACTGACAGAGAACTTCCATAAATACTAGATTCAGAAGAGGACATGGGATGAAAGATATCATTGCTGATGTCAGATGGATCTTGGCTCAAAGCAAAGAATTCCAGAAACATGTTTACTTTTGTTTTATTGACTATGCAAAAGCATTTGATTGTGTGTATCATAACAAATTATGGATAACACTGAGAAGAATGGGAATTCCAGAACACTTACTTATGATCATGAGGAACCAGTACACAGACCATTAGGCTATCATTCAAACAGAACAAGGGGATATTGATTGCATGGTTTGAAATCAGAAAAGATGTGCATGAGGGTTATATCTTTCACCATATTAATATTTGAACAATGCTGAGCGAATAATCCAAGAAGTTTGACTATATGAAAAAGAACATGGCATCAGGATTGGAGGAAGAATCTTTAACAACCTGTGATACTCAGATGACACAACTTTGCTTGCTGAAAGTGAAAATGACTTGAAGCACTTACTGATGAAGATTAAAGATACCAGTCGGCAGTATGAATTACATCTCAACATAAAGAAGATGAAAATCCTCACAACTGGAACAATAAGCAACATCACAATAAATAGAGAACAGATTAAAGTTGTTAAAAACTTCATATTGCTTGGTTCCATAA
>NW_006934367.1:3679-4193 GCF_000298275.1 Orycteropus afer afer
CACAATAGAATACTATAAAGAATAACCTAGAATTTGCAAAATACCATATAACGTGGATGAACTTGGAAGACATTATGTTGAGAGAAATAAGTCAATCACAGAAAGACAAATATTGTATTGTCCATTATTGTAAAGGAAAGGTTTATATATGAAAAGAAATTTTCTTTGTTGGTTATCAGGGGTGGGAACACTGTTAGATAGGCAAAGATAATATTGATTTGGGTGAACAGAAGGGCAATGTACCAAATGTGAGTGATCAATATGGTGGCACTGAGGAAGAGGAAGACATAAAGAGGTACATGGGAGGTGCAGACAACAAAGATGAACCCTTTTGCACATACAGTACTGCACTGTCAGTGAAGGCAAACAGGTGGATAGATGGGTGGACAGGATGAAATATTAGGTATGTCTATGCAGCGGGGAGTGTACCCAAGACCATGTATAGGGTTGGCAGACAATAGTTCTACAAGTGTATTTGTATGTTCTGTAAGAATTCCCAGGTGTATAGTAGAGC
>NW_006934368.1:0-953 GCF_000298275.1 Orycteropus afer afer
TGTTATACATAAGGTTGCTATGAGTCATTATGAAGGCATCTAATAAAAACAACATGTAACAGAGAGACACAACCAAGATATCATGTTTGGACTGTTGTTGTTGTTATGTGCTGTTGAGTCGAACCCGATACATAGCAACCCCTCCTTGGGTTTCTGAGGCCATATCACTACAGAAATAGATTGCCCAACTTTCCTTCCAAGGAGTGGCTTGTGGATTTGAACCTCCAGACTTTTCATTAGCAGTCAAGTGGCTTAGGCACTACATTACCAGAGCTCCCATATTTGCACTAACAGGTCATTTCTAAGTGTACATGTTAATTTCTAAATATACATGTTAATTTGACTCAATTTTATTTTGTGCTCTAATTTGCGGTTCAGAAGATTAAAATAGGAAGATTTGAATCTGGAGAATTTTTTTGACTTGACACCATTAATTTCATCTTTACTTGTGCTGAAGAAGCAAGTGTTTTTGAAAAAGCTTGGTATTTAAAAAACAAAAGGGAATTAGATTCAGAAGATTTTGATAGATGTCTTGGTTCTGACACTTTTTATCTGTGTGTTGCAGGCAAATTATTTGACTTCTCTGAGCTTGAATTTCCTTATCAGTTGTATCTGAGGATTATATTTTAAAATTTACGCACTGAGTTTTTCTATAACAGAATGATATGAGAAACTGCATTGTAAATTGTGAAACTTTAGTATTTCTTCTCCTTCTCCTTCCCTTCTCTTTCTCTTCCTTATTGTCCTATACTGCCATTTTCTCTTTCTCCTCCTAATTTTATTTTTTCTTTTTCTCATTATTTTGTTATTACAGTCACATGGCTGAAATTCCCTTATTTTTCACTTACTAGGTATTCATCATTTTGTACACTTCTTTTAAATATATTTTAACAACAGTTCAGCAAAAGCATTTCTTTCTCAGAATCTTTTTCTAAGAAAAAGCATTTTTTTTC
>NW_006934368.1:2213-3101 GCF_000298275.1 Orycteropus afer afer
AATTCATCCAGCCTCCATGGCCTGGAAAGTCTGTATTCTAAGAAAATAGAGATCCCATTTTGCTTTTTGTCTCTTTTGGTCAGAATCCTTTACCCCTTTTTCTTTGATTAGCCTTCCTTTGTTTTCAGAATGTGTCACTTCCCCATTGTCTTATTCCCAACAATTCTTCAGGATTTATGTCTGTTTTTTAGACCATGTCACAATCTTGTGGACACATTTTTTCTCATTGAACTTACCACATAGTATTATAAATGTTTTATATTGTCTCATCTCCCTAAATAGACCATGGATTTCTTAAGGGCAATGACTGTCATAGATATTTGTGTACTGTCTTTTAATCACATGGTATAATGCCATAATGAAATATTAAGCAAAGTGTGAATGAGTTAATGGTTATTTAAAACAAATTGGAAAAAAAAAAAAAAAAAAAGGCCAAAAAGTGCTACCTTCACCAATTCCACTTACTTATTCCATTCTTCAGTGTAGAGCCAGAATAAATGGTTTAGAGTTGTTTTATTTATAGACTGAATTTACTAATTCTACTCTATAATGTTGGGATTGATGCATGCTTGAATATTCTAGGAAATAATTACTTTTGGCTATTCTGATGGCCATTGAACTATTTTTATTAATGATTAATAAGATTGAAATAAACAGTCAGTATATAATTAGTGATATTGAGAAAACCTTGATTTAACATTTCTCAATAATTTAAATTATTGACATAATTTACTATGGTGTTGGCAATTTCACCAAGTGTCCTGCCAAGTTAGTAATTAAAATATAAATTGGTTTTATGAATCAAAGTGCTTTCTTTCTGTTTAAATAAATCACCAGGGACCCTGGTAATTTACATCATACACATTTATAAAGTTCAGCAAAAAAGAG
>NW_006934369.1:0-911 GCF_000298275.1 Orycteropus afer afer
GGAGTGGTCCTTAACCCACAACTTTTTATTTCTCTGCCTTGAGTTCTCTGCACTGCTTTCAGCCTGCCTGCTTCAGCAGCTCCCCGCCTTCCTGCAATCTGCCCTTCTAGTTTTGCGGATTCAGTAGATTTCTTACGCTCTCTCCTGTTCTGTTTTCCAAATTACTGAGGCATTTTTAAACGCAGTAGTAATAATAAAAAGCATTATTATTGAGCCATGTTTACAGAGGCTTGCCCAAATTTATGGATCTTAAAATGACCAAGCTACAGGCCAAGAATTTGCAGCTTTATGTGAAAACTCAGATTGAAAACCAAGGGCAGAGCATTGTAGGGGAATTGTATTTACAAAGAGACCTTTGAACTTTAAGCTGTCGTGGCCAACAAGATTTTTAATGCCAGTTTACTTTTAGAGATTATTTGCCTATTTACTGTACTTCTTTCACTTACAAAAAAAATCTGTACGTGATTTATTTTCTGAATTAATACAGTAAAGGTTAATGAGCTAATTATATCAATAGAGGTAATTTGATGACAGAAAAATCTTGGTTCATGGGATTGTCTCTAAAATGTTTTGTAAACAATACAGAAGGATAAATATAATTAAAAATATTTTATATTTTTCTACTAATAACTTGTTAGTACAATTACCTTATTAGTATAAAAATATACTGTTATCCTTGTGTAGAAGCTCTTCAATGTTTAAGGAGCTCTGGTAGTGTAGTGGTTAAGACATTTGGCTGCTAACCAAAAGGTGGGCAGTTCAAACCCACCAGCCGCTCTGAAGAAGAAAGATGAGGCACTCTGCTTCTGTAAAGATTTACAGCCTTGGAACCGCTATGGGGGTGATTGTGAATCAGAATCGACTTGATGGCAGTGAGTTTGGTTTAGGTTTTTATTTGGAGTTTAGCATTT
>NW_006934369.1:2086-3168 GCF_000298275.1 Orycteropus afer afer
GACCAGTTTTATTTTTTTGCATCCCCCTTGCACTTTATGCATCCTGTGAAACAAGACTTCCTCAGAAAGGCCTTACGGTGCCAGATCTCCACAGCAGTGGCTTGTAAACTCTATCAGACTCACCAGGAAACCAAACCAAACACTACTCACTGCTGTTGAGTGGCTTCTGATTCATAGCAGCCTCTCCTTGGGTTTCCGAGGTGGTATCTCTATGGAAGTAGATTGCCCAGTCTTCCTCCTGAGAAGAGGCTGTTGTTGTTGCTGTTGTTGTTATGTGCCATAGAGCCAGACCCGACTCATACATAGCGACCCCTCCTTGAGTTTCTGAGGCAGTATCACTACGGAAGTAAATTACCCCATCTTCCTTTCGAGGAGTGGCTGGTGGGTTTGAACCGCCAGCCTTCTGGTTAGCAGTCAGATGCCTTAGGCACTTGTTAAAACACAGATTTCTAGATCCCACCTCCAGACTTTCTGGTTCAGTACTAGACTGAGACCCCATAATTTGCATTTCTAACAAGTTCCCAGTTGATGCAGAGGCTGCTAGTCTGGGGACCACACTTTGAGAACTGCTGCTGTAGGCACTGATACACCATAGGTCCTTCAGGACCACTTAACTTACCAGAGGTCACAAAACGCTAGACTGTTTGTTTATACCAGCTACTTTAACTCAGTAATTTAACTCATGTTAAGTAATTATTTGTAGTAACTCTCTAGGTCAGTTGAAAGAGGGAATTGTTCTTGTTTAGTCTAATAGTCGGTAAAGGCATTGCTGAAATATCTTAAAGGGCAGAAAGTTTTCATCAAGTTATTCATTAAGGTTTGGGGGTGAGGTCGAGGGGAGACAGTTTGACCTCAGGAGACTACAGATTGCTTCCTCTCTGGCCTAGTCTGCCTGTGGCTTCGTCTCCACCCAGAAACAGGTCACACTTGGAATAGGGCCCCTCTCAGGCTGTGCTTCCCTAGGAGGAAGTAAGGAGCTCCTGAGATGGGAGAGATTGTGGACCATCCCTCCTGACTCTCTTCATACCAGACTGAAGGAGAGAAGTCAAGTCCGTGTTCTAGTCACCCGAGGAGGCTGTTAG
>NW_006934370.1:0-3192 GCF_000298275.1 Orycteropus afer afer
AACTTTGCTACTAGTGCTAGAGCAAGATGTTATCTCATTTTTGTTTTGATTTGCATCTCTCTAATGGCTAATAATCATGAGCACTTCTTCATATGTTTGTTGGCTGCCTGAATATTCTCCTTGGTGAAATGTCTATCCATAGCTTTTCCTCATTTTTTAATTGGATTATTTGTCTTTTTGTTATTGAGGTGTTGGACTGTTCTATAAATTCCAGAGATAAGTCCCTTGTCAGATATGTCATTGGCAAATATTTTTTTCCCAAAATTGTAGGTTCTCATTTGACTTTTTTTGAGAAGTCTTTAATTTTTAGAAGGTTCTATTCATCTAATTTATCTTCTGCTGTTTGTCCATTTTGGGTTATGCTTGATAGTCTATTTATGCCATATATTAGGGCCCTTAAATTTGCCCCTAGATTTTCCTTGAGGAATTGTATAGTTTTAGGTTTCATATTTAAGTCTTTGATCCATCTGGAGTTTGTTTTTGTGCATGGTATGAGGTACAGGTCTTGTTTCATTTTTCTGCAAATGGATCTCCAGTTTTGCCAGCACCATTTATTAAACAAACATTCTCTTCCCGATTTAATGGATTTTGGCCGTTTGTCAAAGATCAGCTGACCATAGGTCGATGGATCTATTTCTGGGTTCTCAATTCTATTCCATTGATCTATAAACCAGGCAGTTTTACTACTGTGGCTGTACAGTAGGTTTTGAGATCTGGCAGTATGAGATCTCCCACTTTGTTCTTCTTCTTCAATAGTGCTTTGCTTATCCAAGATCTCTTTCCTTTCCATATAAAGTTAGTGATTTTTTTTCCATATCCTTAAAAAATGTTGATGGGATCTGGATTGGGATTGTAATGAATGTATAGATTGCTTTGGGTAGAATTGACATTTTCACTATGTTCAATCTTCCTATCCACAAGCATGGCATGTTCTTACATTTATGAAGGTCTCTTATGGTTTCTTGAAGTAATTTTTTATAGTTTTGTTTCTACCAGTCTTTTGTGTCCCTGATAAGATTTATTCCCAAGGATTTTATTTTTTGGTAACATTGTAAACCTAAGGCACTTGACTGCTTATCAGAAGGCTGGTGGTTCAAACCCACCAGCCACTCCTCAGAAGGAAGATGAGGCAATCTACTTTCATAGTGATACTGCCTCAGAAACACAAGGAGGGATTGCTATGAGTTGGGTCCAACTCGACAGCACATAACAACAACAAAAATTATAAATGGTATTGATTTCCTTATTTCTTTTTCAGCATTCTCTTTGCTGGTGTAAAGGAATCCAACTGAATTTGGATGTTGATTTGTATCCTGCTACAATGCTAAATCTCTCAATTAGTTCCAGTAGATTTTTGACTGAGTCTTGAGTTTTCTAGGTATTGGATCCTATCATCAACAAATAGGGATAGTTTAACTTCTTCCTTACCAATTTGGACACCGTTGATTTCCCTTTCTTCCCTTATGGCCCGGCTATGACTTCCAATACAATGCTGAATAGAAGTGGTGATAGAGGGCATCCTTGTCTGGTTCCTGTTCACAAGAGGAACGGTTTCAGTCTTTCTCCATTGAAAATAATGTTGACTGTTGGTTTTACCTAGATGCCTTTATTTTGTTGAGAAATGGCCCTTCTATTCCTATTTTGCTGAGAGTTTTGATCAGGACTGGGTGTTGGATTTTATCAAATGTATTTTCTCCATCAATTGATATGATCATGGGGTTCTTTTTCTTTGTTAAATTTATGTGGTGGATGATGTTGATTGTTTTTTCTAATGTTGAACCATCCTTGCATACCTGATATGAACCTCACTTGGTCATAATGAATGATTATCTTGATATGTTGTTGGAGTCCATTGGCTAGGATTTTGTTGAGAAATATTTGCATCTATATTCATGAGGGATATAGGTCTGTAGTTTTTCTTTTGAGTAATGTCTTTGCCTGGTTTTGGTATCAAGGTTATGTTTGCTTCATAAAATGAATTAGGGAGGATTCCATCCTTTTCCATGTTTTGGAATAGTTTGAGTAGGATTGGTGTCAGTTCTTCTCTGAATGTTTGGTAAAATTCTCTGGTGAAACTGTCTGGGCCAGGACTTTTTTTGTTGTTGTTGTTGGGAATTTTTTGAAGATCTGTTCAATTTCTTCTTTTGCTATGGATCTATTCAACTTTTCCACCTTATTCTGTGTTAGTTTAGGTAAGTGGTATGTTTCTAGAAATCTGTCCATTTCTTCCAGATTTTCACATTTGTTGGAATACATTTCTTCATAGTATCCCGATATTACCATTTTAATTTCAGTTGGTTCTGTTGTGATATCACCCATTTCATTTCTTATTCATGTCATTTGTATCCTCTCCCTCTTTTCCTTTGTTAAATTTGACAGTGGTTTGTCAATTTTATTAATCTTTTCAAAAAACCAACTTCTGGTCTTGTTGATTTTTTTTCTATTGTCTTTCTATTTTCTATTTCACTGATTTCTGTTAGAATCTTTATTATTTCCTTTCTTCTGGTGACTAGGATTTTCTTCCTGTTCTTTTTCTAATTGTTGGAGATATTGGTTTAAAGTGTTGATTTTGGCTCTTTCTTCTTTATTGATGTGTGCACTGATTGCTATAAATTGGCCTCTGATCACTGCTTTTGCTGTGTCTCAAAGATTTTGGCATGTTGTGTTTCATTCTCATTTGTTTCAAGGAACTTTTGAATTTCAATTTTTATTTCTTGTCTTACCCAGTATTTCTTAAGGAAGGTGTTATTCAGTTTCCATGTGTTTACTCTTTTTCTGTGGATCCTTCTATTGTTGAATTCTAATTTGAAATCATGATGATCTGAGAAGATGCTTTGCAGTATATCAATGTTTTTAAATTTATTAAGGCTTGCTTTATGTCCTAACATATGGTCTATCATGGAAAATGTTCCAAGTGTACTGGAAATATACAATATACATTGGGTGAAGTGCTCTGTAGATGTCTCTAAGGTCTAGTTGGGGGATTTTATTGTTTAGCTCTTTTGCTAAAGTCGTATACTAAAGTGGTATATGAAAGTATCCTAATATTACTGTGGAGTCATCTATTTGCCTTTTCAACTCTTTTGAAGTCTGATGTATATATTTTGGGATTCTTTCATTGGGTCTATAGATATTTATTATGGTTATATCTTCCTGTTCAATTGATCCTTTCATCACTATATAATGTCCTTC
>NW_006934371.1:0-678 GCF_000298275.1 Orycteropus afer afer
ACCCACCAGCTGATCCCTGGGAAGTCCAATTGTGATTGGAACATGTTACACGGGAAAATACTCCAAGTTTGTATTGGCTATGAATACAAACAAAACAGCAAACACCTCACAGTAGCTCAAGATAAGAGCAGTGGTTTATATGAAGCAGCTTTAAACCCTTTCCCCCCTCAAGAAAAAAAAAACATAGATTGGATAAAAGCATATTACTGTATACAAAGCAAAGACAAAAATGTTCATGCTTATCAATACTGGTTATTCCAGAAATTAAAAAAAAAAATTGGGTTGAACCTCTCCAAACCAGAACAAAAGGAGCCTTTAATGCAGTAATTTTTTTTTCTGACCACAAACCTGCAATTTCAGCCTTAGTTAGGAGATACCATATAGAGAAGTCCCTTTTCCAACTGAGATTCTGGGTAACTAGGTAAAGCAGATACAAATAATGATACTAGAGTTATGAGCAACTAAGGAGAAGATAAAGCATTAAATTCAGCAAAGGCAAAGAAAGAGAGCAGATTAAATGACTAGGAAAAATAAATGAATCTGCCCAGGTGGCAGAGGCAGAGATGGAGACGAAGAGGAGTCATTAGAAATACAAAAGAGGTTAAGGAGAGGGGAAAACTGCCCAACTCACTGCCATAGAGTTGGATCCAACTCATAGCGACCCCTCCTTGGGCTTCT
>NW_006934371.1:2059-3196 GCF_000298275.1 Orycteropus afer afer
AAAATGTGTAGCAAACAGCACACAACCTCAAATGAAACAAACAAACAAGAAAACAGGACAAGATGAAATAAAAACCCAAAATAAAGAATTATCTATTGTGGAAGAAGAGCAAGCAATATAATTATCTGAGAAGGAATTCAGATGGATACACACACACACACACACACACATGTGTGTGTGTATCCTCCAAGAGCTGAAGGAAACTATATACAGGAACAAGAAGAAGACAGGCAGCACCCTGGAAGAATTCAGGAAAAGTCATTCAAGAACAAAGTAACAAGATAAATGCACAATTAGAATTCATACAAAAACAGCAATTAGACCAAAAGATGAACACTAAAATTACAGAGACAGACAACATAGTGGAAGGACAAAAGACTAGACTAGAACTGGCTGAAGAATGCATTTCCCAGCTAGAATAAGAATCCTTTGATGCCAGTCTGTGTGAAGAAAAATCAGAACAAAGATTTAAGAGAAATGAAGAGCACTTAAGAGTAATATGGGGAAAGAACCCTGTTGTTGAGATCTTGTAAGATGGCAGAATAAGCAGACAAACTACACAGACTCTCTTCAGCAAAGAAAATGGGAATCAATTAACACAGATACAGAAGATAATCCTGGAGCCCTGAGCTTTGAAAGGAAGGATACAGAAGTGGACTAAACTCCAAATAATAGAAGAGCCTCCATGAAAATACTGAAAAAGGAGACACACAGAACATGTGGCCAGCATGGACAGCTTAGATATTGCCCAGTGGTGTTAGGACCTAAGAGTTAACCTAAAAATAGGTCCTGCTAACCAGGGACTGCATGGAGGACTGCACTGGTATCTGGAGAATAAAAGGGGAAGCAGTGAAGGAGAGATGGGCTGAGCTGTGGACTTTTACCTGTCTGGAGGGTGCAGCCATTTTGAATGTTTACAAGCGGTTCAACCATTTTAGATATTTAAAGCAACAGCATTCTCTCAGATGCCAGGGGTCTAAGAATAGGCTCCACTTGCTGAGAACTGCAAGGACATTTCAGATGTGAACAACTGGAAAGGTGTGATATTCCCCTTGTTATTCTTATACCCCACACCCTCTTGGTAAACAGAGATGTGTCCATTCCTTACTCCCACCCACCTTCTGGGCTGGCAGGAAT
>NW_006934372.1:0-898 GCF_000298275.1 Orycteropus afer afer
TTGGGCTCAATAGCAGGGATTATGAGGATGGCAAATGACCAGGCAGTGTTTTGTTCTATTTTAAGTAGAGTCACTATGAGTCAGAGACAACTCAACAGCACATAACAACAACAACAACAACATAAATCAGATGATAAATAGTACTACAAAGAAAATCTAGCAGAAAGTAAACTTGTACCAGATTTATTGGTTTCAGTAAAGTATAATTTCTCCATTTGCACATGAATTACTGAATTCTCAGTTATGCTTATTTTCACTAATACTCTGTTTTAGTCTTGTATTTTGAAAATTTTACTATATGTCAAGGAATGTAGAGCCAGGACACATAAAACAAGGAAAGACTGGCAATGCTTTATTTTCACTGAATCACTCAAAAGTGTTCCCACATAGGTAAGATCATGCAGATTATAGGCTCATTTATAGAGAGAATAAATCTACTTTTACTTATAATGTCTAAGTGATACAATCTCTCCACTACTTTCTATGACAATTGGTACATGATAAAAATATGGTTTGTGGAAGCAGGAAAGATTTAGTGATTTTGCAGTATATTGATTTTTTAAAATTTATTCTAGGGACTAATTCATAATTATGAAAACTATCAAAATAATCATTTTGGTTTTAATGTTACTCTAGGATTTATGGTCTTTCAGCAAACTTGGAATGGGAAGATTCTGTTTGTTATCAAAATGCACTTAAAAAGGCAAAGAATTATCTCTAAAGCTTATTGTAGCATAATGTTTTCCTAGATTATTGACACATATTCCATAGAAAAAGTTCACTTGTTTATGCATCAAAGACTTATCATCTGAGTTAATTAAGCATGAAATAGAAAACATCTTTGGAGCACTTGGTGCTAGGACTTCTTTCATTTCTTTGTGGTGATTCACAGAATACA
>NW_006934372.1:1758-3079 GCF_000298275.1 Orycteropus afer afer
GTTGGGGAAGAAAATTAAATATATCATGGACTGCCAGGAAGAATGAACAACTCTGTCTTGGAATAAGTACAACCAGAATGCTCCTTAAAAGCAAGGATGGCTAGACTTTCTGTCAAGTACTTTGGACATGTCATCAGGAATGACCAGTCCCTGGAGAAGATGATGTTGGTAAAGTAGAGGGTCAGAGAAAATGAGGAAGACCCTCAATGAGATGGATTGACACAGTGGTGGCAACAATGAGCTCAAATACGGCAACAATTGTGAAGATGGTGCAGGACAGGACAGTGTTTTATTCTGTTATACACGGGGTCACTATGAGTCAGAACTGATTCAATGGCACCCAACAAGACAACATGAGTCTGCCTTTTGTCATCTCAAGCGTGTGATCTGGTCGTTCATGCATAAAGGTAACTGACAGAAACAGAAGCTTGAGTGTGGGAAGCATCTGGGCAAATATGCATAGCTACTTGTCATTAAATGTTTAGTTAGGTTACCTCAACACTTATAATTTGTGAAGCACTTTTTTATCTTGACCTACGACTGATTCTCTCCTATATGATATTCTTTCTGTTTTCTTCTTCAGTAGCTTATGAAATGAACAGTGACAAAATTGCCTAATTCCAAATTTTTAATATCAGTTTGATAAACTTTCCACTTATATAAGCAAATTTTACTTTTTCAATCATTCCACCTTGATAATGACAAAATTTATCTAGATCTAAGATATATTTTAAATTTGTTCTTGTTATGTGCCGTCGAGTCGGACCCACTCATAGCAACCCCTTCTTGGGTTTCCAAGGCAGTATCACTATGGAAGTAGTTTGCCCTATCTTCCTTCCGAGGAGTGGCTGCGGGGTTTAAACTCGCCAGCCTTCTGGTCAGCAGTCAAGTGCCTTAGGCACTATGCTACCAGAGCTCCCATATTTTAAACATATATACTTATTTTCCTATGAAGTAATACCTATCAGCCACTCCTCAGAAGGAAGATTGGGCTATCTACTTCCGTAGAGATACTACCTCAGAAACCCAAGGAGGGGTCCCTATGTGTCGGAATCAACTCGATGGCAGTGAGTTTGGTTTTTTGGTATGGAGTAACAGGTAAGAAATATTTATCCAGATAACCTCTTATTTGGATTTATTATAGATTTTAACTTGCATTACCATTAAGTGACTTTTTAAATATTATTCTGTCCTTTTCCTATATTACACTAATTTGTTTTAGTTAATAGGTTTCTAGAATACAGGACCGGGTCTCCGGGAGCAAGGTAAGCATGGGCGGGCTGGTGCTTACTCACTGATCTGCACTGAACACTTTCCCTTG
>NW_006934373.1:0-451 GCF_000298275.1 Orycteropus afer afer
AGATAAGCAGAAACTAAGGGAATTTGTTAAAACCAGACCAACCTTACAAGAGATGCTAAAGGGAGTTCTTTGAACAGAGAACCAAAAATAGCAAACAACAACTGACCATTAATACACAAGATGACATAAGCCAGGAACCACAGCTATGGACATATCCAAAGTAAAATAAACTTACAAGATTCTAAACAGGAAATTGGACACTTCAATTGGCAAATGAGGACAATTACAAACCAAAAAGAGGGAAAATCCAGTATAGTTACAGAACTTCTAAATGGCGAGGAAGTCAAGAGAATTGCAAGATAGAATGGATGATTCCGAACTCAGGGAGAAACTTATAAATCACAGGGTAACCTCAAAGAAAGATGATAAACTGTCACAGCACAATAAAAAAGAGGACAAGCATAAATATTCAGCAAATACTAAAACAATAGCAACAAAGGAAATGATAACA
>NW_006934373.1:1941-3122 GCF_000298275.1 Orycteropus afer afer
TAATAAAATTGACAAACCACTGGCAAATTTAACAAAGGAAAAGAGGGAGAGAATACAAATAACACAAATAAGAAACAAAATGGGTGACTTCACAACAGAATGAACTGAAATAAAAAGGATACTATCAGGATACTATGAAGAACTGTACTCCAACAAATTTGAAAATCTGGAAGAAATGGACAGGTTTCCAGAAACACAGCACTTACTTAAACTAACACAGACTGATGTGGAAAAGTTGAAGAGATCCACAACCAAAGAAGAAATTGAACAGGTCATCAAAAAATTACCAACTAAAAAGAGTTCTGGCCCAGACAGTTTCACTGGAGAATTCTACCAAACAGTCAGAGAAGAACTGACACCAATCCTACTAAAACTATTCCAAAACATGGAAAAGGATGGAATCCTCCCTAACTCATTTTATGAAGCAAGCAAAACCTTGATACCAAAACCAGGCAAAGACATGACTCTACAGGAAAACTACAGACCAATATACCTCATGAATACAGATGCAAATATCTTCAACAAAATTCTAGCCAATAGACTGCAACAACATATCAAGAAAATCATTCATTATGACCAAATGGGGTTCATATCAGGCATGCAAGAATGGTTCAACATTAGAAAAACAATCAACATCATCCACCACATAAATAAAACAAAGGAGAATAAACACATGATCATATTAATTGATGCAGAAAAGGCATTTGATAATATCCAACACCCATTCTTGATCAAAACTCTCAGCAGAACAAGAATTGAAGGGACATTCCTTAACATTATAAAGGGCATCTATGCAAACCAACAGCCAACATTATTCTTAATGGAGAGAGACTGAAACCATTCCTCTTGCGAACAGGAACCAGACAAGGATGACCTCTATCACCACTTCTACTCAACATTGGACTGGAAGTCCTAGCCAGGGCAATAAGGCAAGAAAGGGAAATTAAAGGCATCCAAATTGGTAAGGAAGAAGTCAAACTAGCCTATTTGCTGATGATATGATCCTATACCTAGAAAACCTAAAAGACTCAGTCAAAAATCTACTGGAACTAATTGAGAGATAGCATCATGGCAGGATACAAGATAAACATCCAAAAATCAGTTGGATTCCTCTACACCAGCAAAGAGATTGCTGAAAAAGGAATAAGGAAATCAATACCATTTACAATAGCTACCAAAAA
>NW_006934374.1:0-741 GCF_000298275.1 Orycteropus afer afer
AAAGACAAAAATAGACTAAAAATCAAAGGTTTGAAAAAGATATATCAGGTAAATGGCAATCATAAAAGAGCAGGAATGGCAATATTAATTTCTGATAGAATTGGCTTTAAGACAAAAGTACCATAAGAGACAAGGAAGGACATTATATAATGACTAAAGGATCGATTGAATCCAAAGATATAACCATAATAAATAAATGAAGGTGTCCCAAAATACATAAATCTGACTTTAACAGAATTGGAAAGGAAAATAGTTGACTCCAGTCATAGTAGGAGACTTTAATACACCACTTTCAATCAATGATAGAAATGAAAAGAAACTCAACAAAGACATAGAAGAACTAAACAATACAATACACCAACTTGACCTTATAGGCATCTACAGAGCACTCACCCAACAACAGAACAATATACATTCTCTTCCAGTGCACATGGAACCTTCTCCATTATAGACCAATGTTAGGCCATAAAGCAAGCCTTGATAAATTTAAGAACATTGAAATACTGCAAAGTATTTATCAGATCACAATGCTATCGAATTAGAAATCAACAATAGTAAGATCAACAGAAAAAGAGCAAGCACATGGAAACTGAGCAACACCCTCCTTAAGAATGACTGAGTAAGAGAAGAAACAAAAATTAAAATTAAACAATTCCTTGAATCAAAGGAGAATGAAAACACAACATACCAAAATCTTTGGGACACAGCAAAAGCAGTGATCAGAGGCCAATTTATAGCAAT
>NW_006934374.1:1901-3122 GCF_000298275.1 Orycteropus afer afer
TGGAAATACTAGCCAGGGCAAAAGGCAAGAAAGGGAAATTAAAGGCATCCAAATTGGTAAGGAAGAAGTCAAACTATCCCTATTTGCTAATGATATCATCCTATACCTAGAAAACCCAAGAGACTCAGTCAAAAATCTACTGAAACTAATAGAGAGATTTAGCATCATGGCAGGATACAAGGTCAACATCCAAAACTCTGTTGCATTCATCTACACCAGCAAAGGGATTGCTGAAAAAGAAATAAGGAAATCAACACCATTTACAATCCAAACCAAACCAAACTCACTGCCATCATTACTAAAAAAATAAAATTGTTGTTGTTGTGCCATTGAGTCATCTCCAACTCATAGTGACCCTTGCTTGGGTTTCTGAGGCAGTATCACTACAGAAGTAAATTGCCCAATCTTCCTTCTGAGGAGTGGCTGGTGGATTTGAACCACCAAACTTCTGGCAGGCAGTCAAGTGCTTTAGGCACTTGGGAATATATCTTACCAGGGACACAAAAGTACAAAGAAAGGTATAAAAGACTACTTCAAGAAACCATAAGAGATCTACATTATTGGAAAAACATAACATTCTCGTGCATAGGAAGATTGAACACCGTGAAAATATCAATTCTACCCAAAGCAATCCATAGATCAATACAATCTCAATCCAGATCCCATCAACATTCTTTAAGGATATGGAAAAAACAATCACTAACTTCATATGGGAAGGAAAGAAATCTTGGATAAGCAAGGCATTATTGAAGAAGAAGAACAAAGTAGGAGGTCTCACACTTCCAGATCTTAACACCTACTATACAGCCACAGTAATCAAAACTGCCTGGTATTAGTACAATGATAGACACATAGACCAATGGAATAGAATTGAGAACCCAGAAATAGATCCATCAAGCTATGGTCAGCTGATTTTTGACAAAGGGCCAAAACCCATTAAATGGGGAAGAGATTGTCTGTTTAACAAATGGTGCTGGAAAAACTGGATATTTGCAGAAAAATTAAATAAGACCTGTACCTTACACCATAAACAAAAACGAACTCCAGATGGATCAAAGACTTAAATGTGAAACTAAAACTATAGAGTTCCTCAAGGAAAAACTAGGGGCAAATTTAGGGGCCCTAACATATATTATAAACAGATTGTCAAGCATAACCCAAAATACACAAACAACAGAAGAGAAATAGATGAATGGGACCTTCTAAAAATTAATTTTTTAT
>NW_006934375.1:0-3130 GCF_000298275.1 Orycteropus afer afer
CATTTCAGCTCACTAATGCCTAGGATATTGATCTTTATGCATTTCATTTAATTTTTGACAACTTCCAATTTTCCTAGATTCATACTTCGTACATTCCATGTTCTGATTATTAATGGGTGTTTGCAGTTGTGTCTTCTCATTTTGAGTCATGCCACAACAGCCAATGGAGGTCCCAAAATTCTACTCCATCCACATCGTTAAGGTCAACTCTACTCTGAGGAGGCAGCTCTTTCCCAGTCATATTTTGAGTGCCTTCCAACCTGAAGGGCTCATCTTCTGGCACTATATTGGACAGTGTTTCAGGACTATTCATAAAGTTTTCCAGTAATATATCATACAGTGTTTCACTGCTATTCATAAGGTTTTCACTGGCCAGTTCTTTGAGAAGTGGATGGCCCCTTTCTTCTTCCAAGTCTGTCTTAGTCTGGAAGCTCCACTGTAACCTGCTGGTATTTGATATACTGGTGGCATGGCCTCCAGCCTCACAGCAACATTCAAGCCACCACGGTATGGCAAACTGAAAAATGTTGGTACTATATAGTGGGTTCTAAATAAATGGTTATTGTTATTACATTATTTCTCTTCTGCATCTTCTATGTCAATTGATAACTAAATTTTATTGATAATCAGCACAATGTGCTGCTCATTGAAGTGCTATATATATATATATATATATATATATATATATATAAAATCATTTAATTCTCATAACTACCATGTATAAATAATACTGTTATCCTTATTTTTAGATATAGATACTAAGATGTAAAGGCATTAATTAACTGCCCAAAGAAGGTTGTACAGCTAGAAAGTGCAGAGCTAGGGCTAGAACCCATGCAATTTTGACCAGAACTTGAATTTATAACTACTGTACTTCATTGGCTTCATCAAATTTCATAACTGCTACATCTTTCCTTTTCCTAAGACTCAGACATCACCTTGTGCCCCAGGTCTGGTTATTTCTCTGTGCTTTATCTCTTTCCTTAATAGGCCTATCTCATACTGCCTTACTCCTACCAGTCCTTACCATAAACTCCAACCCAGTAGCTACATATGCAAATGTCCTCTCCCTTCCTATATTGATATCTGAATATTGCTCCTTCTGTTCTCTGCTGTTCAATGATTTGTACATTCTTCTAGCAAACTTTCACCAAATATTTACTATATTCTAAGCCCAATGTGAGTCAAGGGAAAAACTAACATGAATTAGTCAAGGCAAACAAACAAAAGACAGCCTTCAGTATAAGTTACACTTGTACATAAAAAAATGAAAATTATTATAACTGGACTGATACACAATATCATGATAAATGTTGTTGTCATGGATATCATCGTACTTGGAGCAACAATCAATGCCTATGAAAGTAGCAGTTAATATATCAAACAGTGTATCATACTGGGAACATCTGCTGCATAATACCTCTTTAAAGTGTTTGAAAACAAAGATGACAATTTGATGGCTGTTCCTGACCCAAGCCATGGTATTTTCAGTTGCTTCATATACATGTGAAAGCTGGACAATGAAGATGAAAGATATAAAAAGAATTGATGCATTGAAATTGTGATGTTGGCAAAGAATAATGAGTAGACCATAGACAAATGAATGAACACATGCATCTTCTTGGAAGGATGACCAAAATATTCCTTAGAATTTGAGGGTGATGAGACTTTGGGCAAATCTTCTTTACTTTGGACAAATCATCAGGAAAGACCAATTGCTAGAAAAGGACACAATGCTTAGTGAAGTAGAAGATCAGCAGAAATGAGGTAAATGATTCATCAGATGGATTGACACTATGTCTACAACAATAGGCTCACAAATAACAATTTTGAAGATGGCGCAGGACCAGCAATGTTTCATTCTGTTGTACATAAGGTTGCCATGAGTTGTAGATGGCTCCAAGGCAATTAATAACAACAACTCTTTTCAAGGAATACCAGCTACAGTCAGAGGAATAAGGAAAACAGAGAAATGCACTGACATCCTTTGTCATCCCCATGCTGACATTCTTTACTTTTACACTCTTATACAATTTGCCTTCATGTCCTATTAATTTTTCCTCCTAAATATCTCTTGGGTCTATACATTACTTACTATCTCCTTTGTCACCTTATATTCAAGTTATTATTTCTCATTGAGTTCCTGGAATAACCTCTTTGCTGGTTTCCTTCATTCAGTCTGGTTGATCTCCAAACAAATTAATCTTTAAAAATGTAAACCTGCTTAAAATATTTTAATGACTTCCCATTGCTCTTAGAATTACAGAAACAATAATAATTTGTAAGAAAAAGAAAAAAAATATGAAAAGTTGTATCAAAATAAGATGATTGGATGGTCTTTAAAGATCCTTCTAGGTCTGGCATTGAGAATTTGACTTCACCTGGATGGAACAATAAAGAACTGGCACCATCTCTAACTGAATCTTACCCACTAATTACTGACCATTCTTTGGTTACGCTTACCAGATGAATCATCTTCTTTAGAGACAAGACCACTTCAAAAATGCTTTACTATATTTATTCATTATTTCTGTAGACATTCATTCAGCATTCATTCTGTTTCATGTCTTAGACTGGGCACTGAAGATATAAATTGTTTTGTTATTGGTGTTTCAGCAGTGATTAACAGTCATGGAACAGACATTGTCCCTGTTCTCATAGAGATTAATGCTAGAGTGAAACTTAACTCCTGCTCTGAGAAGCTGTTGGTCTACTAGGGAAGACATTTTTCACTTATTTACTCAGCATTTACTAGTACCTTCTATGTGCAAGGCCCTAGAGATAGAGAATTGAATGAAACAGACAGAATTGTCATCATTACTAGATGGAATGATAAGTGAAGGATCAGAATTTTGTTCAGGGAGGTGTAAGAACCCAGAAGAGGGAGTTTCAAATTCTGCATGCTGGAGCAGGGAAGACTTTTCACTGGGAGTGACTACTAGAAGTAGACCTTAAGAATATATACAAAAACTGGGGGGGCGGGGCAAGATGGCGGACTAGGCAGAAGGATTGCACAGACCTCTTCAACAAAGAAAAGGGAAACCAATTAACACAAACACAGAAGATAATCTTGGACCCCTGAGCCTTGAAGGAAAGGATGCAGATTTGGACTAAACCCCAACTAGCAGAA
>NW_006934376.1:0-3030 GCF_000298275.1 Orycteropus afer afer
GGATCATAACTAATTGTGGATGACACTGAGAAGAATGGGAATTCCAGAACATATAATTGTACTCATGAGGAACCTGTACATAGACCAGGAGGCTGCCATTTGAAAGGAACAAGGGGACACGGCATAGTTTAAAATCAAGAAAGGAGTGTGTCAGGGTTGTATCCTTTCACCATACTTATTCAGTCTGTATGCTGAGCAAATAATCTGAGAAGCTGGACTATGAGAAGAATAATGTGGCATCAGGATTGGAGGAAGAATCATTAACAACCTGTGATATGCTGACAACACAATTTTGCTTGCTGAAAGTAAGGATGACTTGAAGTACTTACTGATGAGGATTGAAGAATACAGTTTGCAGTATGGATTACATCTCAATATAAAGAAAACAAAAATCCTCACAACTTGACCTATAAGCAGCATTAATATAAATGGGGAAAAGATTGAAATTGTCAAAGAGTTCACATTGTTTGGTACTACAACTGACGCCAATGGAAACAGCAGTCAGGACATCGGAGGATGTATAGCACTGGGCAAATCAACTGTGAAGGACCTCTTCCAAGTGCTGAAGAGCAAAGATATCTCCATGAGGACTAAGGTGCACCTGACCAAGCCATAGTATTTTCAATTGCCTCATATGCATGTGAGAGCTGGACAATGAATAAGGAAGACCGAAGGAGCGTTGATGCTTTTGAGCTGTGGTGCTGGCAAAGAATGCTGAAAGTACTGTGGACTGGTAAAAGAACTAACAGGTCTGTCCTGGAAGGAGTGCAGCCAGAATGCTTCTTGGAGATGAGAATGGCCAGACTTCGTCCCACATACTTTGGTCATGTTGTCAGAAGGGACCATTCCCTGGAGAAGGATGTAATACTTGGTAAGGTGTAGGGTCAACGAAAGAGGGGCAGCAATGATGGTCAATGAAAGAGGGGAAGGCCCTCAACAAGGTGGATTGACACAGTGGTGGTGGCGATGGGCTCAAGGGTAGCGAGAATCGTAGAGCTGGCTCAGAACCAGGTGGTCTTTTGTTCTGCTATGCATAGGTTCACTGTGAGTCAGAAATGACTCAATGGCACCTACCAACAACAACCCAACCTCTCCAACAATAATAAAAAGAGGAGAAAAAAGCCTATAGTTACCAGGAGAAAAGAAATAATAAACATTCAAGTAGAAATAAATGAAACAGAAAATAGAAAGACAATAGAAAAAATCAGTAAGACTAGACGCTGGTATATTGGAAAGATTAATAAAATCAACAAACCACTGGAAAACTTAACAAAGGAAAAGATTCAAATAATGTGAATAAGAAATGAAATGGGTGACATCACAACAAAACCAATAAAAAGGATAATATCAGGAATCAGGATACTATGAAGAATTATACTTCAGCAAATTGGAAAAACTAGAAGAAATGGACAGATTTCTAGAAACACACTTGTTACCTAAACTAAGACAGACTGAGGTGGAAATTTGAACAGACCCATAACCACAGAACAAATTGAACAGATAATTAAAAAAATATATAATAAAAAGTCCTGTCCCAGATGGCTTCACTGGAGACACTCAGATAAGATCTGTAACCAATCCTAATCAAACTATTCCAGAACATAGAAAAGGATGGAATCCTCCCAAATCCATTTTATGAAGCAAGCATAATCCTGATACCAAAACCAGGCAAAGACACCACTAGAAAGGAAAACCACAGACCAATATCCTTGATGAATATAGACACAAAATTCTTCAACAAAATCCTAGGCAATTAACAATGTTGTTGTTGTTGTTATTTGCCGTCGAGTCGGCCCCGACTCATAGCGACCCCTCCTTGGGTTTCCGAGGCAGTATCACTACGGAAGTAGGATTGCCCAACCTTCCTTTGGAGGAGTGGCTGGGGGGTTTGAACCGCCAGCCTTCTGGTTAGCAGTCAAGTGCCTTAGGCACTATGCTACCAGACAATATATCAAAAAAATATTCATCATAACTAAATGGGATTCAAGGAGCTCTGATGGCATAATGGATATGGAATTTGCTTGCTAACCAGAAGGTTGATGGTTTAAACCCACCAGCTACTCCATGGCAGGAAGATGATGCAATCTACTTCCATATAGATTTACAGCCTTGGAAACCCCATGGGGGTCACTATGAGTTGGAATTGACTCGATGGAAGTGGGCTTTCATTTTTTCTTTGGAAATGGGAGTCATACCAGGTATGCAAGGGTGGTACAACATTAGAAACACAATCAACATAATCCATCACATAAGTAAATAAAGGAAAAGATCCACATGATCATAACAATTGATGTAGAAAAGGCATTTGATGAAATACAACACCTGTACCTGACAAAGACTGTAAAAAAATATAGGAATAGAAGGGAAATTCCTCAACATAATATAGGACATATATGCAAAATCAACAGCTGACATTATTCTTAGTGGAGAGATATTGAAAGCATTCCCCTTACAAACGGGAACCAGACAATAATGCCTTCTATCACTATTTTTATTCAGCATTGTATTGGAAGTCCTAGCCAAGGCAATAAGGAAAGAAAGGGAAATCAAAGGCATCCAAATTGGTAAGGAAGAAGTAAAACTATCCCTATTTGCAGATGATACAATCCTATACTTAGATATGTGAGAGATTCAGCAAGAAAACTACTGAAAGATTTAATTGAACGGTTTACCGTGGTGGCAAAATACAAGATCAATGTACACAATCAGTTAAATTCCTCTCCACCAGCAAAGAGATCTCTGAAAAGAAAATAAGGAAATCAATATAATTTATATGTTGTTGTTGTTAAGTGCCATCAAGTCGTTTCCAACTCATAGCAACCCCATGCACAGCAGAACGAAACACTGCCCGCACCAGCCCCACAATCCCTGCTATACTTGAGCCCATCATCACAGCCACCATGTCAATCCATCTCGTTGAAGGCCTCCCCCTCTTTCATCGACCCTCCACTCTACCAAGCATGACATCCTTCTCCAGGGAATGGTCCCTTCTTACAACATGACCAAAATAGGTGAGACGAAGTCTGGCCA
>NW_006934377.1:0-1070 GCF_000298275.1 Orycteropus afer afer
ATTAGAGACCATCTAAAGAATAGACTTATGCATTGAACACCAATGACCAAAACCAGAGAAATTGTGGGATGACATCAAGAACATCATCCATGAAGAAAGCAAAAGGTTATTAAAAAGACAGGAAAGGAAGAAAAGACCAAAATGGATGTCAGGAGAGACATGAAACTTTCCCTTCTACGGAAAGTAGCTAAAGCAAGTGGAAGAAATGACAAGAAAAAAGTGCTGAGTGGAAGAATTATAAGATCAGCTGGAGAAGACAAAGCCAATTATTATAATGAAATGTGCCAAGACCTGGAGTTAGAAAACCAAAAGGGAAGAATATGCTCAGCATTTATGAAGCTGAACGAACTGAAGCAAAAAATTAAGCCTCAAGTTGCAATATTGAAGGAGTTTATGGGCAAAATATTGAATGATTCATGAAATATCAAAAGAAGATGGAAGGAATACACAGAGTCTCTGTACAAAAAGAAATGGTTGATGTTCATCCATTTCAGGAGGTGGCATAAAATCAATATCCAATATTGATAGAAGGAAGAAGTTGAGGCTTCACTGAAAGAATTGGCAAAGAACAAGACTCCAAGAATTGATGGAATATGGAATATTCATTGAGATAATTCAACAAAATATATGTCAGGCTGGAGGCACTCACTTGGCTATGTCAAGAGATTTGGAAGACAATTACCTGGCAAACTGACTTGAAGAGATCCATATTTGTACCCATTCTAAAATAAAGTGATCCCACAGACTGTGGAAATTATTGAACAATATCATTAATATCACATCCAAATAAAATCTTCCTGAAGATAATTCAAAAATGGTTGCATCAATATATTGACAGAGAACTTCCAGAAATGCAAGTTGGATTCAAAAGAGGATGTGGAACAAGGGATATCATTGCTGACGTTAGATAGATCTTGGCTGAAAGTAAAAAATATCAGAAAGATGTTTATTTATGTTGTATTGACTATGCAGCAGCATTAGATTATGTGGATCATAAAAATATATGGATAGCATTGGAAAGAATGGGAATTTCAGAACACTTAATTGTAGTTATAAGGAACCTGCCTATA
>NW_006934377.1:1950-3106 GCF_000298275.1 Orycteropus afer afer
GATTGGGAGGATGGAACAGGACCAAACAGTGTTTCGTTCTTCTGTTTGTAGGGTCAATATGAGTCAGAGAGGACTCAATGGAACCTTAGAACAACAGAGAGCTTATAAGTAGTATATTAATGTAAAGAAAATTGTATTCCATATTATTGCATAAGTTTTTGGGGTGCTGACTCCCCATTCCTCAAATTTCCATGTGGAAATATTTCTATTTGAGGATCACTCCTTGCTTCTGGCCAAATCCTTTCATTTATTCTTTGTTAGGTGAGAAAGAACACCTGAAAGATCACTTTACAAGAAGGGACTAAAAGTCTTTGGATCAGATTCTTCTGTATTCCTTTTCAGCATCTATTTACTTCAACAGGAGTTCTGCTGGTGTAGTGCTTAAGGTTTTTGATTGCTAACCAGAAGTCTTCAAACCCACCAGCCACTCCTCGGAAGGAAGGTTGAGCAAACTACTTCCATAGTGATACCACCTCAGAAACCCAAGGAGGGGTCACCATGAGTTGGATCCATCTCAACGGCAGTGAGTTTGGTTTGGTTTATCTACGTGAACAAAAAAGTAACCTGAATGATGTTTTGACCATTAGGCAATGTCAAAGCTGACTCTGCTCCCACTAATGGTTTTTAGCACTCTCTGTGACAAGGTGAGTGAATCATTTTAATTTAAGGAGGAATGTTTGTAATCACAATTTTCCCATAACTTTTAATAAGGCTTTGTCAATAAAAATATATTACTTTCATCTCCATTCTTTTCAGTCTTTTATGTATTGTGGCCTTTCACAGATATAACAATATTAATAGTATCAACAAAACTAATTATAGTGATCATTTACTATACCATTACTGCACTGTGGGAAGTAAGTTAAGTGTTTACATAAAATTTTATGTTTACTACTTACAAAAAAATTTTCACCAACTCTTAAATAAGACAACTCTTTTTAATCAGTGGTTTTCAAATGCTTATAAGAAAGAAGGCCACTTGTATGTAAATAAACTAAGTCACTTATTGAAAATGATAAATTTCAAGGAAATACTAGAAATAATGATTTAGAATTTCTTATGATAAACTCAGATATGATCAATAATTGAAGCCATTGGAGAAAAACAAGTCTTCAGAAATTGATGGAAAACCATTTGAGAAGTTGCGACAAAGTAG
>NW_006934378.1:0-587 GCF_000298275.1 Orycteropus afer afer
AAGGGAAGGATATAGAAGTGGACTAAACCCCAACTAGCAGAAGAATTTGCGTGAAAATACCAAAAAAGGAGACATACGGAGCTGCGATCTGGCAGCAATCCTGAGTGATCCTGATGACACACAGCATGGAGACTCCTGAGTGATGGTAGGACCTAAGAATTAACCTAAACCAGGGACTGCATGGAGGACTGTGCACAGTGGCTGGGGAATAAATAGAGAAGGTGAAGAGAAAGGCGAGCTGAGCTGTGGACTTTTGCTGGTCCGGAGGGCACCGCCATTTTGAAGGTCCATAAGCAGCTATTTTGGATATTTAAAGAGACAGTGCTCTCACAGAATCCTGGGGATTAAGAACACATTCTGCTTTACAGAAACCCCAAGGACCCTCCGGACCTGCAAGACTGAAGTTGTGAGACATACTTCTTGTTACTCATATACCCCACACCCGCTTGGTGAATGAAGGTTCGGCAATCCCCCACTGCCACCTACCTTCTGGGCCCACAGGAACTCCATCTGTGTGCTCAGATGGAACCTGGGTGCCCTGCCCTGTCCTCCACCAATATTTTTTTTTCTCTCTCTCTTTTTTTTTT
>NW_006934378.1:2382-3069 GCF_000298275.1 Orycteropus afer afer
AGAGTTTTGACTTGTCAACCTTGGTGCTTCTCAGCCTCAGCAGCCAGCAGCTGTCTGAGTGAAGAAATGCCTCTAGCTCCAGAGGGCCGGGAACAGGAGGCAAAGGTGGACCCCAAGGTTGAGGGGCTTTCACCCAGCCCCTAGAGCCTGGCCCTTTGAACTTAGAGTTAAAGCCTCCAAATTGTAAGAATAAATTTCTGTTTGTAAAGGCCATCCCATTTGTGGTATATTTCTTGTCAGAACGGCACTATGTAACCAGAACACCCATGTCACGTTAGTTTTGTATATTTCACTATACATAAATTATGTTTCAATAAAATACATTTTAAAAAGCTTCAATAATTTAAAACATCAAAATACTAAAAAGTGTCTTCCCAGATTCTCCAAGATTGATTTGTTCATATTCTGATAGTCCATATTGTATTTAATATTCTTCACCAACACCATAATTTGAATGCCTCAGTTCTTCTTGGTATTCCTTTTATATTGTCCACCTTCCACATGCATATGAGACAATTGAAAATACCATGGCTTGGATCGGGCATACCTTAATCATCAAAGTGTCAAAGTTATATCTTTGCTTTTAAAATTTTAAAGAAGATACTTGCTGTACATTTGCCTGATGTATTATATCATTTTACTTCTTTTTTAAAAAAATATTTATTTTCTTGTTTTACTTTCATGATA
>NW_006934379.1:0-1114 GCF_000298275.1 Orycteropus afer afer
TAGCATAGTGCCTAAGGCACTTGACTGCTAACCAGAAGGTTGGCAGTTCAAACCCACCAGCCACTCCTCAGAAGGAAGATGGGGCAATCTACTTCTGTAATGATACTGCCTCGGAAACCCAAGGAGGGTTCACTATGAGTTGGCTCTGACTTGATGGCACATAATAGCAACAACAACATCTATGAAAGGATAGAGGCAGTTGCTGCTGACCATGAAGGGGTGGGGTAGGATCAAAAAGAAAAAAAACAAACAAAAAAAGAGGGGTTAAGAAGAAGAAACAAGGAGGAGAACAGGGAATAATTAAGAAGAAGGAAAAAAGAGGAAAAAATAATTAAAGAAAAAAGCAGCACAGTAGAGGAGAAAGTGTCAGCTACCAAACTCAGCCATGCAGGAACACAGGGCTCACACTACCAGAGTGTGCACCTGTGATCAGGGAGGGTCAGAGGCAGGTACTACTAACCACACTTACTGGTGGGCAGGGACTCCCAGTCTTTGGGATCTATTTTGGTTACTTCCTGTTGCTTTAACAAAATATACCCCAGGTGTGTGGCTTCAACAACAGCAGTTTATTGTCTTACAGTTTTGGAGCCTGGAAGTCTGAGTTCAAAATGCCAGGCCCTAGGGGGTGGGTGAAAGCCCCTTGACTTTGACCTTCAGCTCTGCCTCCTACTCCTGGCCCACTGAAGCTAGAGGGTTTCTTCACTCAGACAGCTGCTGGCTGCAGAGGCTGACAAGCCTAAGGTCAACAAGTAAAAAGGCACAGTCCTGATATTACCAAACAACATGGCAGGCCACTGGTTCAAGTCCATTAAGAGTCCCAAGACTGACAGACATCATGGCAGGCTGCTGAACTACTCAGCCCCATGCAGCTTTCAAACATGTCAAAAGCTGCAGACCTTTCCCAAAGCTTCTCCTCATATACTGGGAGCAGACCATATCCCTAAAGCAGCTACTCAGCTGCTCACGGCAAATTCCACCATGGAGTTGATTGCCAGTCTCATCACAGGGAATAACTATGATCAGCTAGCCAGTCACTCAAAACCAGGCCCAGCCAAGTTGACACACATAACCTTAATTACCACAGGGTCCCCCCCCACAAAAAAAAAAAAAAAAA
>NW_006934379.1:2539-3176 GCF_000298275.1 Orycteropus afer afer
ATTTTGAGTTTTGTTCCACATTGTTCTCCCTGTCTATCCAGGATCTCCTACATAGATCCTGTTCCAAGTTGTTGACAGTAGCTGGGCACCATCTAGTTCTTCTGGTCTCATAGTTGTATAGGCTGCAGATCAGATGGTGTACCAGTCGCTAGGACTAATTCTTTCCATGAAGTTTTGGTTTTCTTCATCTTCTTTGCTCTGGATGAGGAGAGACCCATTGTTGCATCTAGATGGCAGCTTACAAGCTTTTAAGATCCCAGTTGCTACTCGCCACAGTAGGAGGTGGAACAATGTTTTGTGTAGTATATTATGCCAATTGAGCTTGGTGTCCTCTGCAACTATGGTCCCAAGTCCACAGGTTCAACTACTCGGTCCCTTTGGGTAGCTGGCTGTGGCCAAGCAGTGACTACAGCCTTGCCCTTTGTCAGCTCCACTATACACCTGCGAATTCAGATCATACACATAAAGTTTAGGACCATTGTCTGCCAACCCTATACATGTTCTTGGGTGCACTCCCCACTTCACAGGCATAACTAATAGTTCAGCCTGTCCACCCATCCATCCACCCATATACCCATGTTTGCCTTCACTGACAACACCGTACTGTATGTGCAAAAGGGTTCATCTTTGTTGTCTG
>NW_006934380.1:0-724 GCF_000298275.1 Orycteropus afer afer
GGGGTCCAATATTATCTTCTGTGTCTGTGTTAATTGGTTTCCCTTTTCTTTGTTGAAGAGGGTCTGTGCAATCCTTCTGCCTAGTCCACCATCTTCCAATATCTTTATAGTTTTATATTTATACTTAAATATTTAGTTCTTTTGGGATTTATATCTTTTTCTTTGTGGTGAGTTGGGTATGCAACTGTACATGCATAACCTTGTGCATGGACAGTTGATTATGGCCACAACCTGGCAGCCCAAGTCTGCCCAGGGAACCTCCATGCAGGCAGTGTCCCTTCATCCCCCCTTTTTCTTTCTCTCTTTTTCAGTATCTGGATTCGCACACAGAGGTGGAATCTCCTGGACCACCACTCCCTACAGTCTCACATGGGCTGCTTCACATACTTCCCCAGCCTCAAAAAGAGTGTGACTTCACGACCCATGAAACAAACTCCCTCTCACTGAACTGACTGCTCGCCTGGTTTGAGTTAGGTTTCCATCCATCCTTATATCTATTTCTGGGCTCTCTGGCCCCTTGCTGCTCAAAGTATGCTCCTCAGACCAGCACCAACTGGGAGCTGGTTAGAAACGCGGAGTCCCGGGCCCACCCCCGACACCCTGAGCCAGAATCTGCAGTTCCGCCAGATTCCCGGGGGGCATGTTTGCACGTTAAAGTCAGCAGCTCAGCTCTGGTCTGCACACCTGGTTACTCCTGGGCCAAGTGCCCCTGCTCTGATGTCAC
>NW_006934380.1:1064-3135 GCF_000298275.1 Orycteropus afer afer
ACTTCCGTAGTGATGCCACCTTGGAAACTCAAGGAAGGGTTGTTATGAGCCGGATCCAACTCGACAGCACACAACAACAACAACGTTTCCACCAATAAGCATGATTTACTTTTATAATGAGAATAAAAAGGTTTTTGCTGTTTGTTATTGTTGGTTGGTTTGTTTGAAAGAAAAGGGAAACCCCAGCCCTCCAGGGAGTCTTTCTGAAGCCCACAGACAGCGTTGCAGTCCCTTTGGATCACGGCCCTAGGATGGAACACAGGCAGCCCCAGGTGAGCATGTCCAATTTACATACAACGCATATTACAAACCAACCCCCATAAAACTATTATATTACATCCAATGATTTGTAACAACAAGCGGGCGCTACTTTGATTGCAAAGTAGCATCAAAACATTATTACTGTATTATTACTGTATTACTGTGTTATGATGCTAAAGATGTCCGAGTGTCTCTGGAACCGTTTCTTTAATGTTTTTTCTGCATATAAAGATACACGGTATACTATAGACTAGGGAGTGCTGGTGGTGCTGTGGTTAAGGCATTGGGCTGCTAACCAAAAGGTCAGCAGTTTGAACCCACCAGTTGCTCTGTGGAATAAAGAGGAGGCAATCTGCTTCCATAAAGATGTACAGCCGTGGAAACCCTATGGGGATTGCTGGAGTTGGAATCGACTAGATGGCAGGGGGTGTTTTCTATGAATATATACTATAGCCCAAGACAAACATCTGACTAACTGACGTTAGATACAAACCCGTATCTAACTGTTCTGACTCACGTACATATTCGATGTAAAGATGGGCTCAGAAACAGAACTCACCCATAATCCGGGGTTGCCTTGTTACCTGCACCGATTGTACTGAACTGTGACTGTTTTACAACCCTTCCTGTGCCCTTCTCCTTTGGTAGACAGTGAGCTCCTAAAGGCCAGAGAGATGTCATGCTCATGTCCCACACCCAGCACAGTGCCTGACAAACAGAGGCGCTCGACTGCCACCTGCTAAATGAATGAGGTCTGGCTGTAAAGTGGGCCCCTCGGGATCCCTGGCTGATGTAATGTATCAAAGGCACTGGGTGATGTCCCTGTTACTGACTGCTTTTCTCTGCAATATTTACAGAACACAGTTTCCTGTCTTGGAGACATCAAAGTCCACTTTTAAATGGTGAATGACCATGAGTTTAAATTTTTTTTTTTAAATCAAAAATTATCTATTCCTGTTACTGGCTCAAACAGTGAGAAGTTCAGAAAATAAGTTCTTCACACTAAGAGAGCCCCTGGGAAATGCAAACAGCTAATGTGCTCAGCCGTTAATGAGAAGGTTGGAGGTTTGAGTCCACACAGGTGCTTCAGAAAAAGGCCTGGTGACTTGCTGCTGAAAAAAGCAGCCACTGAAGACCCTATGGAGCAGTTCTACCCTGACACCCAGGGGTCCCCAGGACTCAGAATCAATTTGATGGCAACTGATTTTTTTTTTTTTAAATACATGAAGGAGGCCAAGGAGCTAAATAATACCTTCATAAGTAAGGCTATGGCCATATTAAAATATTGGCATCATATATTCATAAATATTCATAAAAGGAAAATATTTTTTAAATAGTGATATTGGCTAATTCCTATTTTCACAAATAAAATTCACCAGCACCCCTTTTTCAATAGTTAAAAAAATGTGTTTTTATCTTTTAAAACACATTCTCTTGCTAAACTCTCTATCATTCTAATTGCCCTGTTGAGGCGATAAGTTAAAAATCAGCACCAACTGACCTTTCATGGGAAAAGCCGGTGTGTCACACAAACATTATTGGCACTTAGGATCCAGTCAATTTCAAAAAAGGCTAAAGATGGACAACAGGAAAAATGGCCTGGCAGACTCTGTGAGAACGAGATGGAGGCGTTTCACTCACGCTCCCTGCCTTGGCCAGGTCTCTGCTGGGTGCTGGGGACACCTGGGCCAAGAAAGCAAAAGCCCTCTTCTCTGCAATCAACTCTCTGTGCAAATGGTGAATTGGCAAGTGTTGTTTTATACATACATGTTGTTGTTGTTAAGTGCCGTCGAGTCGTTTCCGACTCATA
>NW_006934381.1:0-1285 GCF_000298275.1 Orycteropus afer afer
GAGTAAGGCTGGGTTTACTCTGATGATGCAGCTCTTTCCCAGTCCTATTTTGAGAGCCTTCTAACCTAACTGGACTATTCATAAAGTTGCACGGTAATGTATCAGACAATGTTTCTTTGCTGTTCATAAGGTTTTCCCTGGCCAATTCTTTGAGAAATGGATGGCCTCTTCTTTCTTCCTAGTCTGTCTCAGTCTATAAGCTGGGCTGATACCTGAGCACCATGTGCATCCTGCTGGGTTTGAAACACCCATGGCACAGTGTCAAAACTCATATCAACATGTCACCACGGTAGGACAAACTGACAGACAAGTTTGTCTCCCTGTTGGAAACCTCTCCTACCACCCTTACCTGGATCCCCGTGGGTGACTCCTCCTCTGTCCCAGTTCCTGGGCTTTTAATCCCCTTTGTCCCGCTCTCCCACCCTGCTGCTTTGGGTGTGCCTGGGTTTCCTCTCCTCACCTGGATCCCTGCGGCTCACTCCTGTCAGTCCCGGTCCCCAGGCCTATTTGGCTCCCCTCTCCGGTTCTCCCGCCCTGCTTCTTTGGGAATGCCTGGGTTCCCTCTCTTCACCTGGATCCCTGCGGCTGACTGAATTGATCGGTAGCTTCATCTAATTCAGAATGTGAAATATTAACTTTTGAAAGGCAGTACCACTTACGTCTGGTTCTGGATGGTGGTTAGTACAATTACTTGTTTGAAAATGTTCCGTTGTAAACTCCACTCCTAGATAGCCCAGCTACACTGAGGAAAAACCTGCCAGAGAACTGAGCTGCGTGGAATTCATCAAATGGAAACCACATTTTATCGAGACTTTTCCCCTCTATGTGCTATGACCCTTTCAAAGGAAATGCTAATCCCCAATGTTTGTTTTTTTCCATAGAGCATCTATGTTTTACAAGAGTGGATTTTATGCTCACAAAGCTTCATGAGCCAGTTTTGTCAATTCTGTGGAAGAGCTGGTGATTTTTCTCTGCCCGGAAGCAGTTGATGATCTTCCATTTTGAAAATCTCAACTTGGATTTCCAACTTACATTGGATGAAAATGACCATTCTCAACTTGACACCATTTTGGCCTATTCTTTTCTCAGTCTTGACATATGTAGCCATGTTCTGGACTTTAGGGACTGGAGTGGACAGAGAGATAATAAAGTCAGCTAGAGTTTAAAATAGAAACTTTTCCATCTACTTTAGCAAAGTTAGACAATTTGGGGCCTCCTAGCTCACTCCTCAAGGAGTTCTAGTGGGATAGTGGTTAAAGCATTCTGCTGCTAAACACAAGGTCAG
>NW_006934381.1:1637-3230 GCF_000298275.1 Orycteropus afer afer
TAACTCTTTACTGAAACCATTATCTCCATGGAATTTGGTATATATGAAATGGGCCTTATGTTTCCCTTTTGACCTCTGTATGGAAAATGTTTTCAAGAGGAAATGAATCATATTATCAAGATTTTAAAGACCTTTCATATGTCAGCAGTCATGATTTTATGCATCACACAGATGTAAAACTGGCCTTCTGTTCATTTGCCCTCCATGCAGCAGCTAAACGAAGTCTTGACATAGGCTCGGTGATGAGCATGCATGAATTATTGGTTTTGGGGAGCTCCTTGAATGCAACTCTTGACCTTGCTCCTCAGTCTCCAAGCGTACTGATACTTTAGACCATCAATGGCAGGTCTAAGCGTGGACAAACACATCATTCCTATCCAACTGCCTGACTATACCCATTTGCAAAGCATATGTGAATACCACCTAATTAGCTGTGAAGTGCATCTTGGCATATGTCAGAAGTTAGAACCACTTCCTTAGAGGAACTCAAACTCCAAATTTATCTTTATTAAGGCCTTGTCCAAATGATAAATACACACTGCCTCGTTGCTATCTACTGTTTGGAAATAAATCACTTTAGGATTGATTTGCTAACAGCATTCTTCACTCTAAGGGTCCTCTTGCCCCAGAGGTCACATTGTCTTTCTTCACAAACAAACACTGATAACCTAGCTGACCATAATAGTGAACAAAGAAATGAACCTGAGGCAAGGGGAAGCATTTCCCTATGGACAGCCCAGAAAAAAATTTACAAGGCACAATATTATATTTTGCAGAGACACCCCTCCAAAGCACAGTTTACATATATGAGTGAACAGTTAGGATGCATTTACTATATTTTCCAATGAAATATTGTAAACTTCAGTCAAGAATTACAAACTCCTCCAGGAGCCTGCTGAATAATATAAATAAGTGAAGCTGGTGAGGCAAGAGACATTCTAGGGTAATGGGCACTTGGTAAACGGAAAATGCATTTCTTGTGCAAAGGGGACAGCCATTACACGGGAACAGGGACTGAATGTTTTTAGAACTTGTGATTCTTCAAGAGCAGTAGGCAGCCTGTTTGTATTAACATGATAGTTCCCAACTTTTTAAATGTTGGAGTTAGTTTTCAAAGTTTTTTTTGTAAGTCACTGTAGGAGCACTTGACTGCTAACCAGAAGGTTGGTGGTTCAAACCCAGCAGCCACTACTCAGAAGGAAGGTTGGACAGTCTACTTCCCTAGTGATACTGCCTCAGAAATCCAAGGAGGGGTCCCTGTGAGTCAGGTCCAACTTGAGGGCACATAACAACAACATAGGAGCTCTGGTGGCGTAGTGCTTAAGGCATCTGACTAACCAGAAGGCTGGTGGTTCAACCTACCTCAGAAGGAAGGTGGGGCAATCTACTTCTGTAGTGATACTGCCTCAAAAACCCAAGGAGGGGTCGCTATGAGTTGGGTCTGACTCGGCAGTGTGTTTCATTTTAGAATATTCACTGAGGTCTGATTTTTCTCCCTAAGTCTTTTATTATTTATTTATTTATTTATATTGTGATTTGGGTGAAGATTTACAGAGCAAATTCACTTTCCATACAGCAGTTCACATATACTTT
>NW_006934382.1:0-510 GCF_000298275.1 Orycteropus afer afer
GATATGATAGAATTTTGCAAGATCAATGACTTCTTCATTGCAAATATCTTTTTTCAGCAATAAAAATGGCAACTATACACATGGACCTCGCCAGATGGAATACACGAGAGGCAAATAGACTACATCTGTGGAGAGAGACAATGGAGAAGCTCAATATCATCAGTCAGAACAAGGCCAGGGGCCTGTTTATCAAGGCTTATCAACATCAATGTCACATACAAACACAATTCTGCTGAATGTAATCTTGAGTATATCCCACCTGAATTTAGAGACCATCTCAAGAGTAGATTTGATGCATTGAACACTAAGGAGTGAAGACCAGACAACTTATAGGAAGACATCAAGGACATCATACATGAAGAAAGCAAAAGGCCATTTAAAAGACAGAAAAGAAAGAAAAGACCAAAATGGGTGCCAGAAGAGACTCTGAAACTTGCTCTTGAATATAGAGTAGCTAAAGCAAATAGAAGAAATGAGGAAATAAGAGCCAAGACTTCAAAGAGCAGATCG
>NW_006934382.1:2555-3450 GCF_000298275.1 Orycteropus afer afer
CTGCAATCCCAATGCCACATTCTTCTTTACATAATCCAGCTTCTCAGATTATTTTCTCAGCATTCAGATTGAATAGATACGGTGAAAGGATACAACTCCGACATACACCCTTCCTGATTTTAAACCATGCACTAGCCCCTAGTTCTGTTCAAACAACTATCACTTGGTCTGTATACAGGTTCCACATAAGTACAATTAAGTCTTCTGGAGCTCCCGTTCTTTGCAATGTTATCCATAACTTGTTATGATCCACACAGTTGAACGTCTTTGCATAGTCAATGAAACACAGGTAAACATCTTTCTGGTGTTCTTAGCTTTCAACAAAGATCCATCTGACATCATACATGATATCCCTCATTCCATGTCCTCTTCTGAACCTGGATCAAATTTCTGACAGTTCCCTATCGATGTACTGCTGTAACCATTTTTGAATTATCAGCAAAATTTTACTTGCTTGTGATAATAATGATATTGTTTGTTAATTTCTATATTCTGTTGGATCACCTTTCTTTGGAATGGGCATGTATGTGGGTCTATTCCAGTCGGTTAGCCACGTAGCTGTATCCCAAATTTCTACTTAAATTCCTTTTTAAATTCCATGGTTCTATTTAATTCCTTTTAAGGCTACATAATATTTTTAGTCTAAATTTATCATAGCTTATTCAGACATTTTTCTTAATTATAGACTTACTATTTTTCCAATTTAGGGCTACTGAAGACAAAGCTGAAATAATGATCCTTGAATGTACAATTTTATACACTGCTATTTTTACTTTGCTCTGGTGGTGTAGTGCCTAAGGCATTTGACTGCTAACCAGATGGCTGGTGGTTCAAACCCACCAGCCACTCCTCAGAAGGAAGGTTGGGCAATCTACTTGTGTAGTGATACCACCTC
>NW_006934383.1:0-571 GCF_000298275.1 Orycteropus afer afer
TTTTTTTTTTTTTTTTTAAAAAGCAGCTTGCTGGAATTTTGATTGGGATGGTTTTGAATTTATATATCAATTTAGGGATAATTGGCATCATAATAATATTGAGCCTTCTGATGTATTAACAAATTTTTCTTATTTAATCACATCATCTCCATTTACTCTCAGAAATGTTTTGTAGTTTTTCAGGGTAAATATTTTATTCAATAAATTTGATTAAATTTATTACTAAGCATTTTATTATTAATGATACTGAAATTCCTATCTTTAATATTGATTTCTTACTATTTGCTGCTATTATGTAGAAAAGAAATTTTTTTAATACATTGAACTTACATTCTGTGAACTGCTAAGCTCTCACATTCTTCTTTTTTTTATTTTTAAGAGCTTCTTCTACATTCAAAGTCATGCGTACATTTAGTTTCATTCCCCATTTGCCATGTCCAACCCTAACCCAGTCTCCTCCCCTCCCTACCCTGCAGCCCTCCCCCTGTGCCCCTCATAATTATGCACTCCTGTTTGTCCTGCATTTCCTCAGTTTGAATGTTGGTCCTTTGGTGTCCCATGATCTATTGCT
>NW_006934383.1:2687-3445 GCF_000298275.1 Orycteropus afer afer
CCTCCACCTTACCAGGCATGACATCCTTCTCCAGGAAATGGTCCCTTCTGACAACATGACCAAAGTAGGTGAAATGAAGTCTGGCCATTCTTGCTTCCAAGGAACATTCTGGCTGCACTTCCTCTGGGATGGACCTGTTAGTTCTTTTAGCAGTCCATGGTACTTTCAGCATTCTTCATCAACACCACAGATCAAAACCATCAATTTTTCTTTAGTCTTCCTTATTCACTGTCTAGCTCTCACATGCATATGAGGCAATTGAAAATACCACGGCTTGTGTCAGGTGCACATTAGTCCTCAAGGAGACATCTTGGCTCTTCAGCACTTGAAAGAGTTCCTTTGCAGCCAATTTGTCCAGTGCTATACGTAGTCTTATGTCCTGACTGCTTCCACTGGCATCAACTGTAGACCCAAATAACGTGAAGTCTTTGACAATTTCATTCTTTTCTCCATTTATCATAATGTTGCTTATAGGTCCAGTTGTGAGGATTTTAAAGTATTGAGATGTAATCCATACTGCAGACTGTGTTCTTCAATCTTCATCAGTAAGTGCTTCAAGTCATCCTCACTTTCAGCAAGCAAAGTCGTGTCGTCAGTGTATCACAGGTTGTTAATGATCCATCCTCCATTCCTAATTCCACGTTCTTCCTCATATAGTCCAGCTTCTCAGATTATTTGCTTGGCATACAGATTGATTAAGTATGGTGAAAGGATACAACCCTGACACACTCCCTTCTTGATTTTAAACCATGCAGTGT
>NW_006934384.1:0-1287 GCF_000298275.1 Orycteropus afer afer
GTAGCTGCCTTTGGGTTGTGGTTTGCTTCCTGTAAATAAAGAGAAGCCTTGGAAATGGTCTCTAGCCTATGGCATGCTTACAGAACCTCTAAATGGTGAGGAAGTCAAGAGAGTTGCAAGATGGAATGGACTGTCCTAAACTTGGGGAGAAAATTATAAATCACAAGGTAACCTCAAAGAAAAATGATACACCTTCACATCACAATAAAAAAAGAGGACAAGCACAAATATTTAGCAAATACCAAAACAATAGCAACAAAGAAAATGATAATATGATTCATAAACACAATGAACTCAGCCCAGAAAATTATATTGAAGAAAGAAAGAAGAAACACCATGAGAAAACACATAACAAAGTTACAACAACCAATTCATACATGTTGATAATTACACTGAATGTTACTGAATTAAAGGCACCACTCAAGAGATGGAGAGTTGCCGACTGGATAAGAAAACATAACCCATCAATACAAGAAACACACCTTAGAGACAAAGACAATAGTAGACTAAAAATCAAAGGATGAAAAAAGATATATCAAGCAAATGGAAACCAAAAAAGAGTGGGAGTGGCAATATTAATTTCTGATCAACAGGACTTTAAGACAAAAAACCACCATACGAGACAAGGAAGGAGATTATATAATGATTAAAGTATCAATTGAAGAAGAAGATATAAGTATAGTACATAACTATGGACCCAATGAAAGAGCCCCAAAATGCATAAATCAGACTTTAAAAGCCTTGAAAGGACAAATTGATGACTCCACAGTCATAGTGGGAGACTTTAATAGACCACTTTCAGTGAAAGATAAAACAACTGGAAAGTAACTCAACAAAGACACAGAAGAGCTAAACAATACAATCCACCAACTTGACGCTACAGACACCTACAGAGCACTTCACCCAACAAGAGCACAATATATATTCTTTTCCAGTGCACATGGAACATTTTCCATGATAGACCATATGTTAGGCCATAAAGCAAGCCTGAATAAATTTTAAAACATTTAAATACTGTAAAGAGTCTTCTCAGATCATAATGCTATCAAATCAGAAATTAACAATAGGAAGATGAATGGAAAAAGTGAAAACACATGAAAACTGAACAAACCATCCTCAGAAACAACTGGGTAAGAGAAGAAATAAAAAATGAAATTCAAAAATTCCTTGAATCAAACCAGAATGAAAGCACAACATACCCAAATGTTTGGGACACAGCAAAAGCAGTGATCATAGGCCAATTTATAGTGATAAATGTACACATCAAAAAAGAAGAAAGAGCCAAAA
>NW_006934384.1:3472-4440 GCF_000298275.1 Orycteropus afer afer
ATTTGACAAAGGAAAAATGGGAGAGAATAGAAATAACATAAATAAGAAACAAAATAGATGACATCACAACAGAATCAACCGAAATGCAAAGGATAATATCAGGATATTATGAAGAACTGTACTCCAACAAATTTGAAAATCTGGAAGAAGGACATACTTCTAGAAACATACCACTGTCCTAAACTAACAGAGACCACTGTGGAAAAGTTGAACAGATCAATACCAAAAGAAGAAATTGAACAGGTCATAAAAAATTACCAAGAAAAAAGTCCTGGCCCAGTCGATTTCACCAGAGAATTCTACCAAACATTCAGAGAAGTGACACCAATTCTACTCAAGCCATTCCCAAGCACACAAAAGGATGAAATCCTCCCAAATTCATTTTATGAAGTAAACATAACATTGATACCCAAACCAGGCCAAGGCATCACTAAAAAGGAACACTACAGACCAATAACCTTCAGGAATATAAATGCAAAAATCTTCGACAAAATCCCAGCCAGTAAACTCCAATAACATATCAAGACAGTAATTCATTATGACCACATGGGGATCATATCAAGTATGCAAGGATGACTCAACATCAGAAAGACAATCAATGTCATCCACCACTTAAATAAAACAAAGGAAAAGAACCACATGATCACATCAATCAATGCAGAAAAGGCATATGATAAAACCCAACACCCATTCCTGATAAACTCTCAGCAAAATAGAAATAAAAAGGACATTCATCAACATAATAAAGGAAATCTATGCAAAAGCAAGTTTTGTTGTTGTTAAGTGCTGTCGAGTCGTTTCCAACTCATAGCGACCCCATGCACAGCAAAAGGAAACACTGCCCAATCCTGCGCCAGCCCCACAATCCCTGCTATACTTGAGCCCATCATCGCAGCAACTGTGTCAATCCATTTCGTCAAAGGCCTCCCCCTCTTTCATCGACCCTCCACCCTACCAAGCATGACATC
>NW_006934385.1:0-724 GCF_000298275.1 Orycteropus afer afer
GTCAACCTATTCTTTCTGTTACAGTGACTGTGTATTCCTTCCATCTTCTTTTGATGCTTCCTGCATCATATAATATTTCATCCAGAGAATCCTTCAATACTGAAATTCAAGGCTTGAATTTTCTCTTCAGTTCTTTCAGCTTGAGAAATGCTGAGTGTGTTCTTCCCTTTTGATTTTCTAACTCCAGATCTTCGCATATATCATTAAAATAATTGGCTTTGTCTTCTCAAGCTGCTCTTTGAAATCTTCTGTTAAGCTCCTTTATCTTGTCATTTCTTCCATTTGCTTTAGCTACTCTCCATTCAAGGGCAAGTTTCAGGGTCTCTTTCTTTAGACATTCATTTTGGTCTTTTCTTCCCTTCCTGTCTTTTAAATAATCTTTTGCTTTCTTCATGGATGATGTTCTTGATGTCATCCCACAACTCATCTGGTCTTCAGTCACTGGTGTTCAGTGTGTCAAATCTATTCTTCAGATGGTCTCTAAATTCAGGTGGGATATAATCAAGGTCATATTTTGGCTTTCATGGATGTGTTTTAATTGTCTTCAGTTTCAACTTGAACTTGCATATGAACAATTGATGGTCTGTTCCACAGTCAGCTCCTGGCCTTGTTTAGATTGAAGATATTGAGCTTCTCCATCACCTTTTTCCACACATATAGTCAATCTGATTTCTGTGTATTCCATCTGGTGAGGTCCACATGCATAGCTGCCATTTATGTTGTT
>NW_006934385.1:3214-3842 GCF_000298275.1 Orycteropus afer afer
GTCTTTAAGTATATATTATTTTTGAAATCCATTTTAGTTTTCAGTCATTCTTAGCAGAAATATTCACCTGCCATGAACCACTCCATTTTACTCAGACGTGGAAGTCCAAATCCCATGAGTTTTGATGTGCAGCTTATTGATTAACATTCATTTCATAGTCTTTTCTGGTTGGCGTTTTATTTTTATCTCTTACTCTTGGATTATGTAAGCTTAATTTCCAAACCATGGAGAGTTTCTAGCTATCTTTCAGTGTTGTTGCACCACATCATTGGTGTTCTGGAGTTGGGCCAATTGTGAGCATTTCTTTCCAACTCTGCATTCAGTGGTCTCAGACTGGTTGCTTGAAATTGCCTGTGGTAGGAGTATTTATACTATGCAAACTGGAAAAAGCTACGAGTTAGAGGACTTATTTTATTTGTTGGTTTAATTTTTTTGAGAGCCATTTGTTAAACATTTATCATCTTTGACAATATTTGCTGTTTTACATTTTAGCCATTCAGGTGGGGATATAAACACACTATCGTGGAGCTGGACCTGACTCATAGCGACCCCTCCTTGGGTTTCCGAGGCAGTATCACTACAGAAGTAGGATTGCCCAGCCTTCCTTCCGAGGAGTGGCTGGTGGGTT
>NW_006934386.1:0-697 GCF_000298275.1 Orycteropus afer afer
CCCCCAGGCTTATCATCTAAACTTTCAAGCTGCAATTGTTGATTTAACCACTTATAGATAATTATTTAAGAGCTCACGGTTCTTAAGGTAGAAATCCTTTACTAATTGACCTATACTATAGCTTGGATTGAGAGCTCTGATAGCGTAGCACCTAAGTCACTTGACTGCTAACCCTAAGGATGGCAGTTCAAACCCAGCAGCCACTCTTCAGAAGGAAGGTTGGGCAATCTACTTCTGTGGTAATACCACCTGGAAAACCAAGGAGGGGTCACTATGAGTTGGGTCCAACTCAATGATGCATAACAACAACAGTAACATAGCTTGGATTAAAGATGACTTCTGGGGATAGCTTCAGTTTAAGTTTTAAGGTGTAAAGATGATCTCAAGACAATAATTTTGAAGTTCATCCAGTCACATGGCTCCAGAAAGCATGGATTTCATAAAAATTTGAAATTCTGTTCCTCATTTTGCCCCATTGATCAGGACCTTTCTACAGAATCATTGATCAGAGCATTCAGTAAACACCATCCAGATCTTCTGGTCACATGGCAAAGAACTTTATAACACTTTTAATCCTTTGATCAATAGCTTCATTCTCAACAAAATTGGAATTTTCATGTGAGCAGGGATTGTATCTATTTACTTTAATGAATAATTCCTCATAATATATGAAACCTAGTAACCAATACCTATTGCT
>NW_006934386.1:2207-3293 GCF_000298275.1 Orycteropus afer afer
GTGCCTAAGGCACTTGACTGCTAACCAGAAGGCTGGTGGTTCAAACCCACCAGTCACTCCTCAGAAGGAAGATGGGGCAATCTACTTTTGTAGTGATACTGCCTTGGAAACCCAAGGAGGGGTCACTATGAGTCGAGTCCCACTCAACAGCACATAACAACAACAACAATAACATTCCCATTTCTTGCTTCTTTGTCTTTTGTATAAGTTTTACATTCATTTTAAATCCAAGAATTCCGAGTTTCAAGTATATATGTTAATTAGTGTAGATCTCTGGAAAAATTTCCATTTTCTATTATTGTGATATTTATACATTGATTTTCACTAAGCTAAGTAATTAGTTCATTAAGTTACATAACTTGAATTTGCTTGATCTAACTCTTTCTTTCTTAATGCATTATTCTATAAGAAGTCTATCTTTTCTTTCTTGTTTTCCACAGGAATACATTTCTCTTAAAAGCTTTCCTCTTAAAAGCCCTTCCTGAAGTAACCAGTCTTTATAAGTGATCATCCTTTATAATTTCATTCTGACCAGTTATCTCTGTTCATGTTAACATGATTCCAATCTTTCAGTAATTTCCAACAATCATGTTATTGCTGAATTAATAACTCAGCAAAACATTATGCTTTGAATAATTCTTTTATTTTTCCATTGATTCAATTAAGAGAATTAAATTAAAGACAGAGATCTTTGTGACCCAGCTTCTGAAGTCTTTGTTTCTGAATTTGACATCAAGTAATTAATCATCACAATTTGAAACTGGTAATTTTTATGCAATGTTAAAGTGACTAGTCTGTAAACACTCATGCAAACTACTTTTCCCATTTTTCTTCCTGATATTGCTGTAAAATACTTTTCAATATTTCTAAATTAAACATTAAAGTTGATATATGAACCTAAGTATATTTTTCAAAGTGATAATAAGTTTTCATAAAAAACTTTGCCAGACCCAAATGATTGATAGAATATGAGTATAGTGTTGCATAGAATTGGGAACCAAGTCAAATTCTAGAGGTTTTAAGCATATGTTAGAAATTTCACATTATTTGCAAGGAATAAGAAAGATTTTCCTTTGTATATGAGAA
>NW_006934387.1:0-616 GCF_000298275.1 Orycteropus afer afer
TAAAAAGACAAGAAAAGAAGAAAGGACCAAAATAGATGCCAGAAGAGACTCTGAATCTTGCCCTTGAGCAGAGAGTAGCTCAAGCAAATGGAAGAAATGACAAAATAAAAGAGCTAAACGGAAGATTTCAAAGTGCAGCTTGAGCAGACAAAGCCAATTACTATAATGAAATGTGCAAAGACCTGGAGTTAGGAAACCAAAAGGGAAGAACATGCTCAGCATTTCTCAAGCTGAAAGAACTGAGGAAAACATTTAAGCCTCGAGTTGCAATATTGAAAGATTCTATGGGCAAAATATTGAATGATTTAGGAAACATCAAAAGAAGATGGAAGGGATACACAGAGTCACTGTACCAAAAAGAACTGGTTCATCTTCACCCATTTCAGGAAGTGCCATATGATCAAGAACCAATGGTACTGAAGGAAGAAGTCGAAGCTACACTGAGGGAATTGGTGAAGAACAAAGCTCCAGGAATCGACAAAATACCTGTTGAGATATTTGAACGAACGGATGCCCCACCAGAGGCACTCACTCGGCTATGCCAAGAGATTTGGAAGACAGCTACCTGGCCAACTGACTGGAAGAGATCCATATTTGTACTCATTCCAAAGAAAGG
>NW_006934387.1:2396-2984 GCF_000298275.1 Orycteropus afer afer
GGCACTACGGGTGAGTGCTCAGCTGCTAGCAGAACGTTGGCTGTGCGCACCCACCCAGTGGCTCCGCAGGAGAAAGCCTGGCAGTCTGCTTCCACAACGACTGCAGCTGGCAAACCCTCCCGTGTCCCATGTGGCTGCTTTGAGTTCGAGGAGGCCTAACAGTGCCTAACACAGCAGCTCAAGAGGACACAATGCATTTTCTTCTCAGCTAGCATCTGGCAGACCTGGTCTGAGCCCTGAGTCACGCTCCCTCGGTCCAGCAGTCTCAGAAACACCGCCTCAGGCAGGAAGTTCAGATGAGGGGAGACCCAGGGTGGGGGGACTGTGTGCTCACTGTAGGGGGCCCTGACTTCAGCATTGTTTCGTCACCTCAGGTGGTATCTGGGTGTCTGGGTGTGTATGGGGGAGGGGTCTTATACATATATTTTAAGGTTTCCTTATGGGAATTGGTGTTGAATTAGCACAAGGGGGAGACTGTGTGCTGACAGCCAGCCTGCAATAACACTGATGTTGTTAGGTGCTGCCAGTCGGCTCTGACCCACAGCGACCCTGTGTGCAACAGAACAAAACCCCGCCCAGTCCCGCACC
>NW_006934388.1:0-733 GCF_000298275.1 Orycteropus afer afer
AAGATGAGGAAATTGAAGATTTTTATCAACTTCTGCAGTCTGAAATTGACCGAACATGCAATCAGGATGTGTTGATTATCACTGTTGACTGGAACCCAAAAGTTGGAAACAAAGAAGAATCACCAGTAGTTGGAAAATTTGTTTTTGGTGACAGAAATAATGCTGGAACTCGCATGACAGAATTTTGCAAGACCAACGACTTGTTCATTGCAAAAACCTTTTTTCAACAACACAAACAGCAGCTGTACATGTGGACTTCACCATATGGAGCACACATGAATCAGATTGACTGCACCTGTGGCAAGAGGTGATGAAGAAACTCAATATCTTCAGCCAAAACCAGGCCAAGAGCTGATTGTGAAACAGACCATCAACTGTTCATATGCAAGTTCAACTTGAAGTTAAAGACAATTAAAACAAGTCCACAAGACCCAAAATATGATCTAGAATATATCCCTCCTGAATTTAGAGATCATATAAAGAATAGATTTAATGCATTGAACATTGAGTAGAAACCAGATGAATTGTGGGATGACATCAGGAGCATCAAGCATGAAGAAAGTAAGAGGTCACTAAAAAGACAAAAAGAGAAGAGAAGACCAAAATGGATGACAAAAGAGACTTTGAAACTTGCCCTTGAGCGGAGAATAGCTAAAGCAAATGGAAGAAATGACAAGATAAAAGAATTGAACTGAAGATTTCAAAGAGCAGCTCGAGAAGACAAAGCCAATTA
>NW_006934388.1:2818-3444 GCF_000298275.1 Orycteropus afer afer
AAAAGAAGATTGAACACCATGCTTAACAAGTTTTCTATAGTGATCATTTATATCCACTCACTGCCAAAGAGTCAATTCTGATTCATAGCACACACACTGGGTTACAAAGACAGTACATCTTTATGGCAATAGATTGCTTCATCTACCTTCAGCAGAGTGGCTGATGAGTTTAGATGGCCAACCCTCTGGTTAGCAGTCAAATGCCTTAGTCACTGCACCAGGAAAGCTTTTTGATCATTAATAAATAATATTTTTCCAATTACCGATGATTCTTTCAGTAACACAGAGATATTGAACATGACAAAACTTAATTATAACTAATACTCCACTTAACTAATAACTTAATTATAACTAACATTCCACTTCTCTTCTGTGAATTTGTCATACTGTGGTGGATATATGTTACTATCATGCTGGAGCTGTGCTGCCTGTATTTCAAATACCTGAAGGGTCAGGCATAGTGTACAGGTTTCAGTGGAACTTTCAGACTAAACAGACTGGAAGCACATACAGGGCTATCCACTTCTGAAAGAACTGGCCAGTGAAAACCTTATGAACAGCAGTGAAATGCTGTTTGATATATTACTGGAAAAATTTATGAATAACCCTGAAACACTGTCTGATAT
>NW_006934389.1:0-567 GCF_000298275.1 Orycteropus afer afer
CCTGAACACCGGCTGATGTTTCCCACGGCGAGAGAGACGCTGCGTGCTTAGGGCTGCGTTTGCTTTGTGGTGTCAGGTAAGAAGCCGTGTCTGCGCACGCCAGGGAGCACGCTCACACGCAGGAGCCTCCACGCCCCAAGCTCCCGGTGAGGAGAAGCAGCTGGTGAAGCCCTGTCTGTAGATGGTGCAAGTCAAGGGCCTGGGCCGGGCGGAGGACTGCGGGGCGGTCTGTTACACGTAACAGTCCCAAGATTCCACAAACGGCTGACAAGAGTCCCTTGCTTCTCCTGGAGTGAGGTCAAGCCACCGTCCCCAGACTGCAGCGCTGCACAGACACCAAGCTAGCCCTCCCGGTACCCCATCCAGCCTGCGGAGCACACGGACACCAGGCCACCACAGGAAAGCGCCACCCACATGAGGGTTTGGAGCGGGGGACATTTGAACAATGCGCTCTGAGCACAGAACCGAGGACGGAGGTTACTGGGTGCTCAGAAAACTCCTCAAGGCCCCATCGGAGGCCAGGCTCAGCGAGCGTGGCCCTGGCTCAGGTCCCCCCCACCTGGAAGG
>NW_006934389.1:3647-4106 GCF_000298275.1 Orycteropus afer afer
GGTGAACAGGGTCACACAGGGTGGGGGGTGTCCCAGTCCCAGTGTCTTCTGAGCTGTGTCCTATAAACGGAGGACGTGTGTGGAGAGAGTCGCACACATGTTGGGGACACCAGGTAAGGGCCTGTCCACAAGCCGAGGAACCCCAAGAAGCAAGGGGCCACCAGAGTGCGGCGTGCACAGAGTGGGCCCAGCCCGCCTGCGTCCGGACTCGGGCTCCCAGCCCCAGAACTGAGGCAACGGATTTGCTCTCCAAACCCGTCCTTTGGGGCTTGTTGTGCAGCGGCCCTGGGAGCGCTCTGGGCAGAACGCAAAGATAATGCCCTTCATCCGTTCCTGTCGCCAAGTTCAGAGTGTGACAGTAATGGTGGCATGCAGCCTGGATGAAGACGAAAGTAAACTGCTGGCTTCACACACAGTGCCACCCCACGTGGTAAGACCTCAGCTGGACATGCAGAGCCC
>NW_006934390.1:0-533 GCF_000298275.1 Orycteropus afer afer
TCCTTGGGTTTCTGAGGTGGTATCAATATGGAAGTAGATTGTCCAACCTTCCTTCTGAGGAGTGACTGGTGGGTTTGAACTGCCAGGCTTCTGGTGAGTAGTCAAGTGCCTTAGGCACTACTCTCATGCACTAGTCACTATTTTATTATGTTCTTTTACGTTTTTCTGTAGAATGAAATCTTCATGAGAACAATATGTGATCTGCACATTTCTTCATCACCAGTTCTTAAAATATTGCTTGTTACACAGTAACTGTCCAATAGATAGTTTTAAGTTAAGCAAAATTTGACTATAGAATGAATCCTTTTATTGGTGATGAAAGGCCAAGGTGAATGATACAGTTTCTATGATAATATAAAATAATATATGAATTGTCTTTCTGTATTTTTGAACACAATAATACAGTATGTTGTTATCAATATTGTTAATATGGTCTTTTTTACTTACTTAGTCCACATTAAGAATTTGAATTATTTTTAACAACCGAAAATTAAGGGTCCACTTGGAAAAGATTTTCCTGTTTTTAAGAATCT
>NW_006934390.1:2082-3086 GCF_000298275.1 Orycteropus afer afer
TTTTCTTATAGTCCAGCTTCTATTTACTTGCTCAACGTGCAGATTGAATAAGTATGGTGAAATGATACAACCCTGACACACTCCTTTCCTGATTTTAAACCATGCAATATCCTCTTGTTGCCTTTGAACGACAGCCTCCTGGTCCATGTGTAGGTTCCTCATGAGTACTACTAAGTGTTCTGGAATTCCCATTCTTCTCAATTTCATCCATAATTTGTTATCATCCATGGTACTTTCAGCATTCTTCACATTAGATTTCAACATTAGATTCACAATTTAATGCTTTTGCATAGTCAATAAAGCACAAGTAAACATCTTTCTGGTATTCTTTGCTCTCAGCCAAGATTCATCTGACATCACCAATGATATCCCTCATTTCACATCCTCTTCTGAATCCAGCTTGCATTTCTGGAAGTTCTCTGTTAATATATTGCTGCATTATCTTCAATAAGATAATTATCTTTAGTAAGATTTTATTTGAGTGTGATATGTTCTGTGCGATCACCTTTCTTTGGAATGGGTACAAATATGGATCTCTTCCAATCAGTTGACCAGGTAGCCATCTTCCAAATTTCCCTGCATAACCGAGTGAGTGCCTCCAGCATGGCAGCCATTTGTTGAAACAACTCAGTGGGTATTGTGTCAATTTCTGGAGCCTTGTTTCTCACCAATTCCTTCAGTGAAACTTCAACTTCTTCCTTCAATATCATTGGTTCTTGATCATAGGACACCTCCTGAAATGAATGAACACTGACCAGTTCTTTTTGGTACAGTGACTTTGTGTATTCCTTCCATCTTCTTTTGATGTTTCTGGAATCATTCAATATTTGGCCTAGAATCTTTCAATATTGCAATTTTTGAAGCTTTAATTTTTTCTTCAGTTCTTCCAGCTTGGGAAATACTGAGCATGTTCTTCCCTTCCCTAACTCCAGGTCTTTGGACAGTTCATTATAGTAATTGACTTTTCTTCTCAAGCTGCTCTTTGAAATCTTCTGTTCAGCTCT
>NW_006934391.1:0-781 GCF_000298275.1 Orycteropus afer afer
CTCCCTCTCTATCCAAGATCTCCTACATAGATCCACACTTAGGAATTCTTACAGAACATACAAATACATTTGGAGAAACATTGTCTGCCAACCCTATACATGGTCTTGGGCACACTCCCCCCTGCAGAGACATACCTAATAGTTCAGCCTGTCTACCCATCTATCCACCTGTATAACCATGTTTGCCTTCACTGACAATGCAGTACTGTATGTGAAAAAGGGTACATCTTTGTTGTCTGTACCTCCCATGTACCTCTCTATGTCTTCCTCTTCCTCAATGCTACTGTGTTGATCACTCACATATGGTACATTGCCCTTTTTTTCATCCAAATTAATACTTGTCTCTACCTATCTAACAGTGTTCTCTCCCTTCCCTTCCCACCCCTGGTTACCAACAAAGAAAATTTCCTTCCATATATAAACCTTTCCTTGACTTTTTACAATAATGGACTAATACAATATTTGTCCTCTGTGATTGACTTATTTCACTCAACATAATGTCCTCCAAGTTAATTCACATTAATGTGGTGTTTTGCAGACTCTTATAAGCATGAGACTTTGTAAAAGAAAGAAGAAAGGGGCCTGGGAAGTGAAACTTTGGATTCTTAGATGATTACCTTTTTGCTGTTACCTCTTAAAGGAGATAATTGATGGAGAATCTAGGGCTTTTGGTTACACCCAGCCAAAGCCTAAGGCCATATACATAGAATGGGAAGGTAATCAAGGTGAAAAGATGAACCTGGAATATCTTTAAAAGGATTATATGTTTAGGATTATGTGT
>NW_006934391.1:2791-3578 GCF_000298275.1 Orycteropus afer afer
GGTGTCAGGGTTGATGAAAGGGCTGGAGAGAGGCAGCATGTCTGGCCTCACAGGAATAGGCCTTGGGCTATTGATGGTGATTCTGTCTTCCTCTTGTGGTGTTAGAGGAGGTCAGGAGATGTGATCTCCCTGCCCCTTTAGCACTTCCTCTGGGTAGTTGGCTGTGACAAAGAAGCAACTACAACCTTGTCCCTTGTCAGCTTTGCTATACCCCTGGGAATTCTTATAGAACCTACAAATACAATTGTAGAACCATTGTCTGCCAGCCTTATACATGGTTTGGGTACAGTCTCTACTGCATAGATATACCTAATAATTCAGCCTGTCCACCCATCAATCCACCCATATACCCATGTTTACCTTCACTGACAACACAGTACTGTATGTGCAAAAGGGTTCATCTTTGTTTTCTGCACGTCCCATGTTGAACTGCACCTCTCTATGTCTTCCTCTTCCTCAATGCCACCATCTTGATCACTCACATTTGGTACATGCCCTTCTCTTCACCAAAATCAATACTTATCTCTACCTATCTAACAGTGTTTCCTCCCCTCCCCTATCATGCCTGGTAACCAACAAAGAAAATTTCCTTCCATATACAAACCTTTCCTTGACTTTTACAATAATGGACTAATACAATATTTGTCCTTCTGTGATTTACTTATTTCACTCACCATAATGTCCTCCAAGTTCATCCAGGTTATGCAGTGTTTTGCAGATTCTACATTATTCTTTAGGGTTGCATAGTATTCCATTGTGTGTATGTACCATAGTTTGGTTATCCATT
>NW_006934392.1:0-774 GCF_000298275.1 Orycteropus afer afer
GACATATCATAATCAAACTCTCCAAAACCAAAGACAAAGAAAGAATCTTGCAAGCAGCCCAGGAAAAAAGAAATGTCACCTACAATTGACAAACAATTAGGATCAGTTCTGATTACTCAGCAGAAACCATGCAGGCAAGAAGGCAATGGGACAGCATATAGAAAACACTGAAGGAAGAAAACTTCCAACCAACTATGTCCAGCAAAACTGTCCATCAAACATAAGAGTGAAATCAAGACATTCTCAGACAAACAGAAATTAAGGGATTTTGTGAAAACTGGATCAACCCTAAAAGAAATGCTTAAGGAAGTCCTTCCAATAGAGAACTCAAAACAGCAAACAACAAGCTAAAATCTGGACAAGTGACATCAACACTAAAACCAAATCAGAAATAGATGCTCAAAATAAGCTCATAAAACATTGCACACAAAGAAACAAGGGGGTCACAATCTGCAGACGACACCAGCAACAAAGAAAACAGAGGGAATAAAACCTCTAAGTACAAAACTTCCAAATGGAGAGGAAGACAGACCAATGTCCTTATAGAACAGACTGTTCCAAAATTATAGAAAAAAGAATTCACTCCAACGTAACTACAGAGAAAATTAACAATGCCCCTAAGCAAACCGAAAGAAGGAAAACATCTGGGTTTTTAGTAAGCAGAAAACCAACAATAAAGAAGAAAAGAGAGGAAACACCTGATAACAAAATTAACTGAGCACAGAAAAGTATTTGGACCAAGGAAACTCCAACAACATGTCAAAAAAAAAAAAA
>NW_006934392.1:3058-3783 GCF_000298275.1 Orycteropus afer afer
AACTATATGATCATATCAATTGACGCAGAAAAGGTGTTTGATAAAATGCAATACCCGTTCCTGTTCAGAACTCTCAGCAAAATAGGGATAGAAGGGAAACTCCTCAACATAATAAAAGGCATATATGCAAAGTCAACTGCCAACCATATTGTTAATGGAGAAAGACTCAAAGCCTTCCCCTTATGAACCGGAACCAGACAAGGATGCCCTCTATCACCACTCCTATTTACCATTGTATTGGAAATCCTAGCCAGGGCAATAAGGTAAGAAAGAAAAATAAAAAGCATCCAAATTGGCAAAGAGGAAGTAAAGCTATCTCTGTTTGCAGATGACATGATCCTATACATAGAAAACCCAAGAGACTCAGCAAAAAAAACCTCCTGGAACTAATAGAAAGGTTCAGCAAAGTGTCAGGATACAAGGTCAACATACAAAAATCAGCTGGATTCCTCTACATCAACAAAGAGAACTCTGAAAAGGAAATAAAGAAAATAATACCATTTACAATAGCTAGAAAATGATAAAATACCTAGGAATAAATCTTACCAGAGACACAAAGGACCTACACAAAGAAAACTATAAAATACTACTACAAGAAACTGTAAGAGATCTACATAAATGGAAGAATCTGCCTTGTTCATGATTAGGAAGATTGAATATTGTGAACATGTCAATACTACCCAAAGCAATCTATACATTTAATGCAATCCCGATACAGATACCAA
>NW_006934393.1:0-687 GCF_000298275.1 Orycteropus afer afer
GTGGTAAGACTTAAGAATTAACCCAAAAAGTGGCCCTGCTAGCCAGGGACTGCATGGAGGACTGCTCTGGTGGCTGGGAAATAAAAGGGAAAGCAGCAAAGAAGACGGCAGGCTGAGCTGTGGACTTTTGTCTGTCTGGAGGGTGTAGCCATCTTGAATGTCTACAAGTGGCTTGACCATGTTGGATATTTAAAGCGACAGTGTTCTCCCAGATCCTAGGGATGTAAGAACAGGCTCCACTTGCCAGTAACACCAAGGACATTCTGGACCTGGCCGACTGGAAAGGTGTGACATTCCCCTTGTCACTCTTATACCCCACACCCTCTTGGTGAACGGAGGTGTAGCTGTCCCTCACTCCCACCTACCTTATGGGCCTGAGGAACTCCACCCTAGTCTGTGTGCTCGGATGGAGCTTGGGTGCCCTGCCCTCCCCCCATGTTCTTATTTCTTTTTTCTGTTTTTTAGTTTGTTGTGTTTAGCCTGTTTTAAAACTACTACTATTATTACTTTTGTCCCTTTTACTATTATTCTTTATTCTTCCCCTCCCAGGTTATAGTTTTCAGCTTTTCTCTTTTCCCTGTTCCTGGTTGCATTTTTTTTTTTTTTCCTTTCTCATGGTTAACCCCATTTCTTGTTTTTCTTTTTGTGTTTTTCCCATTTTTTCCTTCATTATTTCTTTCTTTACCT
>NW_006934393.1:3097-4113 GCF_000298275.1 Orycteropus afer afer
TACATGGGAAGTACAGACAACAAAGATAAACCCTTTTGCATGTACAGTATAGCGTTGTCAGTGAAGGCAACATGGGTATACAGGTGGATAGATGGGTGGACAAGCTGAACTATTAGGTATGTCTATTAAGTGGGGAGTGTAACCAAGAACATATATAGGGTTGGCAGACAATTGTCCTATAAGTGTATTTGTATGATCTGAATTCCCAGGTATAGTAGAGCTGACAAAGGACAAGTTTGTATTCATTTCTTGGTCATAGCCAGCTATCCAAAGGGACTGAGGAGTTGAGCCTGTGGGCTTGGAACTATAGTCACAGGGGACATCAAGCTCAATTGGCATAATATACTACACAAAACATTGTTCCACCTCCTACTGTGGCAAGTAGTGACTGGGATCTTAAAAGCCTGCAAGCAGCCATCTAGATGCAACGATGGGTCTCCATCCAGTGCAAAGAAGAATGAAGAAAACCAAAGATTCATGGAAATAATTAGTCCTAGCAACTAGTACATCATGCAATCCGCAGCTTAAACGACTATGAGATCGGAAGAACTAGATGGTGCCTGGCTACTAATGTCAACCACTCGGAGACAGGTTTTTGTATGAGAGCTTGGATAGAGAAGGAGAACAACGTGGAACAAAAATCAAAAGCATTTGGGGGAAAAAAAAAAGGGGGTGGGACCAGGTTTGCTAGTCTGATAGAGCCTGGTAGAACCACTGAGCCTATGGCCCCTAGCTGCCCTTCAGGTCTAGAATTGAACCCACGCCTGTGGCTTACAGGCATATAAGTTGAACATTTACCTGAGGTAGATACACGCCTTGGAGAGAACAATCATGGGAGAAAGAAGGGCTGTTTATACACAGGGAGACAGCTCAGGGGGCAGAGGTGCATGGAGGGATGGACACTGGGAAGAGGTGACTGTTGGGAGGAAGTGGGAGGGGAGCTGTTGCATTGTGGTGAATTGTGGTCAATGTCATGAGACAAAGTGTATGTGAACTGCTGTATGGAAAGTGAATTT
>NW_006934394.1:0-1176 GCF_000298275.1 Orycteropus afer afer
CCTAACCCAAGCCATGGTGTTTTCAATCACCTCATAAACCTATGAAAGCTGGACAATGAACAAGGAATACTGAAGAAGAGTTGACGCTTTTGAGTTGTGGTGGTGGCGAAGAATACTGAAAGTCTTATGGACTGCCAAAAGAACGAACAAATCTGTCCTGGAAGAAGTGCAGCTGGAATGCTCCTTGGAAGCAAGAATGAGCAGACTGCATCTCACTTACTTTGGTCATGTTGTAAGAAGGGACCATTCCCTGAAGAAAGATATCATGCTTTGTAAAGTGGAGGGTCAATGAAAAAGGGGAAGGCCCTCAATGAGAAGGATTGACACAGTGGCTGCAACGATGGTCTCAGGTATTGCAAAGATTGTGAGGCCGGCACAGGACTGAGCAGTGTATCTTCTGTGGTACATAAGGTCACTGTGTGCTGGAGCCAAGTCTATGGCAGCTAACAACAACATGGGAAAATTATTGAATGATGCAGGAAGCATCAAAAAAAGATGAAAGGAAGTCTCTGTACCAAAATGAATTGGTCAACATTCAACCATTTCAGGAGGTAGCATATGATCAAGAACCAATGGTATTGAAGGAAGAAGTCCAAATTCCACTAAAGGAATTGGGAAAAAAACAATAATAATAATTAAAAAAACACAACCATCAAGTCGATCCCAACTTATAGCGACTCCTATTGGGTTTCCAAGGTGGTAAATCTTTACAGATGTAGATTGCCCCATCTTCCTTCCATGGAGTGGCTGGTGGGTTTGAACTCCCATCCTTCTGCTTAGGAGTCAAATGCCTTAGACCCTGCACCATAGAGAAAAACAAAAGCAAGTGCTGACTTAACTGGTTGATGTCAAGGATTCATTGAGTTGCATGCTGAAAGGAAATGTCATTGGTATGAATTTATTTATGACCTACTTCAACTTATTGGAAGATATATGAGCAATTTGGGGGTTGGTAGCATAATTTAACAGAAGAGCAGCTTCAATTTTCTAATTCTACTACAAGTTCTAAATCAGCCTGACTATTTCTAGGGCACATGTCTCTTTTGCTTGGCAACAATAAAAGCAGCAATAATAAATGATCTTAGAAATTGCACCATGTTAACATATCAATGGATGTTAAGCATAGCATTACTTTGTCTTTCTACATTTGAGTGTTAACAGGGCATTTCAAGACAT
>NW_006934394.1:2696-3203 GCF_000298275.1 Orycteropus afer afer
GTTGTCCTCATTTGTCAATTGATGTCTCTGGTTCCCTGTTTACAATCTTGTAGGCTTATTTACTTTGGATGCTTCCATAGCTGGGTTGGTTTCTGAGTTTATCATCATGTGTGTTAATGGTCAGTTGTTGTTGGGTATTATTGCTTCTCTGTCCAAAGGAGTCCCTTTAGCATCTCTTGTAATGTTGGTCTGATTTTAAAAAATTCCCTTAATTTCTGCTTATCTGGAAATGTCCTAATTTCACCATCATATTTTTTTAAAATGCATTTTATTGAAATATAATTTATGTACAGTAAAATACACAAAACTAAAGTGACCTCTATTTTTTTTTTTTTTTTTTTTTTGCAGTGTTCCCACCCCTGGCAACCAACAAAGAACGTTTCTCTCCATCTATAAACCTTTCCTTGACCCGCACAAAAATGGACTAAAATGTATTTGTCCTTCTGTGATTGACTTATTTCACTCAGCATAATGTCCTCCAAGTTCATCCATATTATGTGGTGTTTT
>NW_006934395.1:0-1067 GCF_000298275.1 Orycteropus afer afer
GTGAGGAATAAATTTGTGAAGGGAGCTCCAGTATCCTTGAAAACTGCTGTGATTGCTATTTTATGTAAACCTGATTTGACAGTGGGAACTGCCCTAATTGAACTAAGACACTTATCTACAATGGGGCTGATTGGACCCCATGGTAGTAAGGCCAAGTAGCAGCAGTTAATAGACAAAGGCAAGGTGGGCATGGTTACCATAATGGATAGCAGAGTCACAACAGTAATCAGAATAGTCTGACTCGTGGAATGATAGCATTGGCTACTTACTCATGGTACTAGGTGTTCCTAGTAGTGAAATACATGGAAAGCCTACTAAATATTTACTTGATTTGTATAGATAGAAGAATTCTATGTCATGTGAACAGCAACCTAGACTAATCAGAAGTCAGAGTCACGACCTCTCAATCAATTCCAAGACTTGAGTCAGTTTACAGACCCACAACCTCTTGAATGAAGGGGAGGCCAAGTCCCTTTGAGGAAGGATCCCACCACCTTACCAAAAATATATAATGTCAGTCTTTCTCCTAGCCTTCCCCAAAGGTACCTGAGGCTTTTTACGAGAGTGACTGTGCATTGGGAAAGAGGAAATAATCAGACTTTTTGGGGACTACTGGACACTGGCTCTGAACTGACACTAATTTCAGGAGCATCATTGTGGCCCAGTCAGGGAGGGGGCATATGGAGGTCAATTTATTGATGGAGTCTTAGCTAAAGTGCATCTCACAGTGGGCCCAGTGGGTCCCTGAACCCATTCGGTAGTTATCTCCCCAGTTCCAGAATGCATAGTTGGAACAGATATACTGAGCAATTGGCAGAATTCCTGCATTGGGTCCATGACATGTGGAATAAGGGCTATTACGTTAGGGAAAGCCAAGTGGAAGTCATTAGAACTGTCTCTACCTACAAAAATAGTAAACCAAAAGCAATACCACATCCCTGGAGGGGTTGTAGAGATTACTGCCACCATCAAGGACTTGAAGGATGCAGGGATGGTGATTCCCACCACATCCCCATTTAATTCACCTATTTGGCCTGTGCAAAAAACAGATGGATCTTGGAGAATGA
>NW_006934395.1:3527-4166 GCF_000298275.1 Orycteropus afer afer
TTGCATCTAGATGGCAGCTTGCTAGCTTTTAAGATCCCAGTCACTACTCACCAAAGTAGGAGATGGAACAATGTTTTGTATAGTATGTTATGCCAGTTGAGCTTGATGTCCCCTGTGACTGTGGTCCCAAGCCTGCAGGTTCAACTACTCAGTCCCTCTGGGTAGCTGGCTTGACCAAGCAGTGACCACAACCTTGTCCCTTGTCAGCTCTACTATACACCTGGGAATTCTGATCATTCACATAAACTTATAGGACCGATGTCAGCCAACCTTATATATGATCTTGGATACACTCCCCACTTAGACATACCTAATTGCTTAGCCTGTCCACCTGTCTATCCATCCATATACCCATGTTTGCCTTCACTGACAACTCAGTACTGTATATGCAAAAGGCCATCATGAACTGGGTTTGTCTAACCCACAGAGTCAAAAAGTTGGACATGCACATCAGCACTCCATCATTAAATGGAAGTGGTATATCAGAGATCGGGCTTGAGCAGGCCCTGAAGGCACAAATAAGTTGCATGAGGAAGTGGCCCACATGCCTATGGTCTCCACTCCAGTCACATTACCTTCCCTCTCCCAGTCTGCACCTATGGCCTCATGGGGAGTTCCTTATGATCAGTTGACTGAGGA
>NW_006934396.1:0-472 GCF_000298275.1 Orycteropus afer afer
CAACAGGGCAAGAGTTGAGCTAAGGTTTGGCAGGTCCATTGTGGAATGGTGAGGAAGTGGTGGTGTGGCCACATCCCCCAACTTAGAGGAACTCTGACAGACTTATTGCCACTGATTCAGCATTTGTCACACCAAAGCTCTAATAAATTTAAATGTCCAACTTCGAAATCCTGTTCCCACATAGATTTTACCTCAGTTTTCCATGGGGCGAAATTATATTGTTTAACTATTGTCTACTTACGAATCTGATGCTCCCCACAGCCATGTGAGCAGGTCTTGAGTCTTGTTCCTTTTTATATCCTCATGACCTGAACCTGACTTCTATAGGCTCTTGGTGGGATCACACCTCTGGTCAGTCCTGACCTGCTGCGTAGATGTCTCAAGCTCTGTGTAGATTCTGCAGGAGTTCCTCTGATCCACATCCAGGCTTCCTGCATGGGCTGCCTAATTCATGGAAATGTGGAACATCACA
>NW_006934396.1:1942-3045 GCF_000298275.1 Orycteropus afer afer
GTTCTCTTGGGTATATACTTAGGAGTGGAATTCCTGGGTCAAAAGATAACTCTATGTTTAACCATTTGAGGAACTGCCAGACTATCGTTCAAAGTGATGACACCATTTTACATTCACAGTGTAAGAAGGTTCCAATTTCTCCACACCCTCACCAACGTTTTTATTATCTTTTTTTAAAAACTAAATGATGACTTTTTATCTTGGTTCATTAACAGCTCTCATTCAAGGGATGAGTGAGAAAGGAGTGTCTGTTCTGCCAACTGTGACAGGATACAGGCAAGAGTCAGCTAGGGATGTCTGTCACTCTCACTGCTTGCTGAAGGGCCACTGCTAACCCATGTGGTACCTTCAGATGAATTAGAAAAATGTGCCTCCTCTGGGCATATGTAGTACCAAGGGTCTAGGGCTTGATCAGGAAACATATATTGGGCTAATTAGGAAAGGAATGGAGGCAGGACTCAAGATGTGGTGATTTGAGGGCACAAATAGAGTTGATACTCCATTTGCCCTTTTGGTGGGTGTGGTGGTGGGTGGGTGCTGTGATGTAGGGAACTCCCTTAACCACCATATGTAAGTCCTGGATATCAGCAGCTCAGCCCCAGGTGGGACTCATATATATATATATATGTAATTTTTTTTTACAACTATGGTCACAGCCCAGCAGCATCAGCATCATCTTGGAGCATGTCAAAAACCAAACACACCAGTTACTGTCAAGTTGACTTCAACCCATGGCAACCCCTGTGTGTCAGAGTATAACTGTGCCCCCTCAGGCTTTCAATGGTTGATTTTCCAGAAGTAGATCACCAGCCCTTTCTTCTGAGGTGCCTCTGGGTGGACTTGAACCTCCAATTTTGGGTAAGCAGGGGAGTACTCTAACCTTTTGCACTATACTGTGACTCTGGGAGCATGTCAGACTTGTAGAATCTCAGGCATCGTTCCAGACCTACTGAATCAGCAACTGCATTTTAACAAGATTCTTATGCACACTGATGTTTGAGAAATACTGGCTTAATGAATCCAGCCCTTTTGCCAAGACTGAGTGTCTTGTCTGTTTATAACTGCCATAGAATAGTTCACTTCTCTTCTTTTCTTCTTTTTCC
>NW_006934397.1:0-661 GCF_000298275.1 Orycteropus afer afer
CATATAGATTGAATAAGTATGGGGAAAGGATACAACCCTGACACACTCCCTTCTTGATTTTAAACCATGTAGTGTCCCCTTGTTCTGTTCAAACAACAGCCTCCTGGTCTATGTAAAGGTTCTAGAATTCCCATTCTTCTCAATATTATCAATAATTTGTTATGATCCACACAATCAAATGCCTTTGCATAGTCAGTAAAACACAAGTAAACATCTTTCTGATATTCTTTGCTTTGAGCCAAGATCCATCTGACATCAGCAATGATATCACTCATTCTACATCCTCTTCAGAATCCAGCTTGCACCTCTGGAAGTTCTCTGTCAATATACTGCTGCAACCGTTTTTGAATTTTCTTCAGTAAGGTCTAACTTGCATGCGATATTAATGATATTGTTTGATAATTTCTACATTGTGTGGGATCACCTTTCTTTGGAATGGGTACAAATATGAATCTATTCCAGTCAGTTGGCCAGGTAGCTGTCTTCCAAATCTCTTGGCATAACCGAGTGAGTACCTCCAGCGGACATCCGTTTGTTGAAACATCTCAATGGGTATTCCATCATTTCCTGGAGCTTTGTTCTTTGCCAATTCTTTCAGTGCAGCTTCAACTTCTTCCTTCAATACAATTGGTTCTTGAACATTGCCATCTCCTGAAATGGA
>NW_006934397.1:1266-3075 GCF_000298275.1 Orycteropus afer afer
TACTAGAGAAGAGAAAGAAATGTCATATCAGAAAAAGTAGGGCCTTTAGGTCTTTGTAAGGGCTTTGGCTTTTATGAGCCCTGGTGGCACAATGGTTAAGTGCTTGGCTGCCAACCAAAAGGTCAATTGTTCAAACTAGGGCTTTGAACTTGTTCATTCCAGTTTGACCCCCTGCTGAGAATTTACATTTCTACCCCCCGCCCCCTGATATACTGAATCAGAATCTATATCTTAACAAGATCCCTGAGTAATTCTCATGTATATTTAAGAATCACCTGGGGATCTATAAAAATCACCAACAGGTGCTCTGCAGAAGAAAGATGCGGCAGTCTGCTTTCATAAAGATTGCTGTTAGGTGCCATGAAGTCAGCTTCAACTCATAGCGACCCTATGTACAATAGAACAAAACAATGCCTGGTCCTGCACCATCCTCATAAACTTTGCTTTGCTTGAGCCCATCATTGCAGTCACTGTGTACACATTGTACCACTTCATCTCACTGAAGGTCTTCCCCTTTTTCACTGACCCTCTAATTTCCTAAGCATAATCGCTGTCTCTAGGAACTGGTCCCTGAGATGAAGTCTGGCCATTCTCACTCTTAAGGAGCATGTTGGCTTTTCTTCTTCCAAAACAGTTTTATTTGTTCTTCTAGCAATCCTTGGTATTGTCAGTATTCTTCACCAACACCACAGTTCAAATGCATCAACTCTTCTTTAATCTTTCTTACTCATCATTCAGCTCTCACATGCAGATAAGGCTGTTGGAAACACTGTGGGACAGTTCTACTCTATTATATAGAGTTGTTCTGAGTTGGAGGTTTTTGCTTTGAATAAGCCTTTGAGATTCAATGAGCAGAAGAGGGACATGATCTGGTTTAGGTTTTAACCAGATGATGCTGGCTGCTGTGTTGAGAATAAAGGTTAGAGGCAAGAATGCAAGTGGGGGTGGGTGGGTGGAGTGGAGGGTTGAGGGAGACCAACAGAGAAGTTAATTGCCATCATCAAACAAACAAAACCACCTTTATTCTCTCATCTGCCCTGCTGGGTCTCACCTACAGCCCAAATCTTGGGCATTGGAAAAGATTTCACTGTTGTTGTAGATAGTGTTGTTAATTGCCTTTGAGTGGATTCTGACTCATAGTGGTGCATGTTTGCAGAACAGAACTGCTCCACAGGTTTTCAAGGCTGTGACCTTTTGAGAACAGATCATTAGGGCTTCATTTTCTAGGCACCTCTGGGTGAGTTTGAACTGCCAATCTTTTGGTTAGTAGTCTTGTGCTTAACAGTTCGTGCCATCTGGGAGTGACTAAAGACTTCATTTCTGTCTATAAATAAAGTCAGCTTGGGGAAAGAGTTGCTATGTCTCCAAACTTCCCAAAAAGAGGAAATAAGCTGTGGGTCTGTTCCACTGAGGTGGATGGTCCCCCAAGAGCTATCTTAGCCGGAAGATGCAGAATCATCCTTCTGTAGGTATAGAGCTGGCAAAGAATGGTAAGAGAAAAAAAAAATTTGAGAAATGATGTTTAAATGAAGAGCCACCCTCCGAGTTGAAATTAGTTAAATTCAATCAATTGCTGACTAGCTTTATGTTATAGGACTCAAAACACTCTGAGGCCCAGTCAATTGGAACCTTGTTTTGGGAATGAGCATAACACTAAGGGACAGCTCACTGGATGAATGTGCTCATTTTTTATCAACAAAGACTTGAGTCTTACTGCTGGATAGAGTCAGGGACCTATAAAGTTTTCCACGACAAGGCTTCTTAGATATGACATGACCCTCTTATTTTACTAATCAAGAAACTGAGACT
>NW_006934398.1:0-1130 GCF_000298275.1 Orycteropus afer afer
GTGTTGTCAACTTGGCTCTGACTCATAGTGACCCTATGTACAACAGAACAAAACACTGTCCAGTCCTGTGCCAGCCTCACAATCCCTGCTACACCTGAGCCCATCGTAGTAGCCACTGTGTCAATTCATCTCAATGAGGGCCTTTCCCTTTTTCCTTGACCCTCCACTTTACCAAGCATGATATCCTTCTCCAGGGAATGGTCCTTTCTGAAAACATGACCAAACTAGGTCAGACAAAATCTGGCCATTCTCACTTGCAAGGAGCATTCCAGCTGCACTCCTCCAGGACAGATTTGTTAGTTCTTTTGGCAGTCCACAGTACCTTCAGTATTCTTCTCCAACACCATAACTCAAAAGCATGGACTCTTCTTCAGTCTTCCTCATGCATTGCCCAGCTTTCATATGCATATGAGAGAATTGAAAATACCATGGCTTGGGGTAGGTGCACCCTAGTCTTCAAAGAGATATCTTTGTTCATCAGCACTTTAAACAAATCTTTTGTAGCAGATATGCCCAGTGCAATAAGTTGTCTGATGTCTTGACTGTTGCTTCCATTGGTGTTGATTGCAGAAACAAGTAATATGAAATCTTCTACAACTTCAATCTTTTCTCCATTTATTGTAATGCTGCTTATTGGTTCCGTTGTGAGGATTTTTTTTTATATTGAAATGTAATCCGTACTGCAGACTGCAGTCTTTAATCTTCATCAGTAACTGCTTCAAGTTATCCTCACTTTCAGCAAGCAAATTTGTATCGTCTGCATATTGCAGGTTGTGAATGAGTCTTCCTCCAGTCCTGATGCCATGGTCTTCTCCATATAGTCCAGCTTCTTGGATTATTTGCTCAGCATACAGATTGAATAAATATGATGAGAGGATGCAACCATGACACGCTCCCTTTCTGATTTTAAACCACGCAGTATCCCCTTGTTCTGTCTGAACAACAGCCTTCTGGTCTATATACAGGTTCCTCATGAACACAATTAAGTGTTCTGGAATTCCTATTCTTCTCAATGCTGTCCATAATCTGTTATGATTCACACAGTTGAATGCTTTTGCATAGTCAATAAAACACAAGTAAACATCTTTCTGGTATTCTTTGCTTTGAGCCAAGATCCATCTGACATCAGC
>NW_006934398.1:3435-4344 GCF_000298275.1 Orycteropus afer afer
TCCACGTGTATAACTACTATTTATGTTGTTGCAAAAAGGTATTTGCAATGAATACTCAGGAGTATTCACTTGCTGAGGAGCGGCAGGATATCCAGGTAAAAAAGGGGTGGGAGCCAAGGTTAGACCCCAAGCCCCCTAGAACCAGGAAAGGGACGGGGCAGGACCATATGGGAATCACAAAGTAGCAGGTTTCAGGTAGGAATTAGGTAAGGGGAGGGCGCAGAGGTTTCCAACAGCTAAGGGAGACAAACTTATCTGTCAGTTTGTCATCCTATGTGGCTTGTACATTGCTGTGAAACTTGAGGTTGTGCCACTGGTATTTCAGATGCCAGCAGAGTTTCACATGGTTTACAGGTTTCAACGCAGCTTACAGACTAAGACAGACTAGGAAGAAGGAGAAGCCACCCACTTCTCAAAACTTGGCCAGGAAAAACCTTATGAACAGCAGAGAAACACTGTCTGATATATGACTGGGCAACTTTATGAATAGCTGGAAACATTGTCCGATACAGTGCAGGAAGATGAGCCCCTTGGGTTGGAAGACACTCAAAATAGGACTGGGAAAGAGCTGCCTCATCGAAGTAGACCCAACCTTAATGATATGGATAAAGTAAGTCTTTCAGGACCTCCATGTGATGGCATTGCATGACTCAAATTAAGGAGAAACAGCTACAAACATCCATTAGAATTGTAATATGGAATGTATGAAGTATGAATCTAGGAAAATTGGAAGTTGTCAAAAGTGAAATGGAACGCATAAAGATTGATATCCTAGACATTAGTGAGGTTTGGGGCATTTTGAATCAGACAACCATATGATCTACTATGCCAGGAAGGGCAAATTGAAGAGGAATGGCGTGGCATTCTTTATCACAAAGGATGTTTCAAGATCTGTCCTGAAGTACAATG
>NW_006934399.1:0-1148 GCF_000298275.1 Orycteropus afer afer
CCAGCATAATCCATGGATGTAGATATAAGAGGAATGAGGGACAGGCTGAAAACTGGGAGTTAAAGGAATAACAAGGGACAGGTAGAGATGAATTTCATCATTGAATTTTTTTTTTTTTTTTTTTTAAGAATTACTATATTTCAGAATCATTGTTTTTGGATGTTTTCTGAGAAAAAGGAATTCATGGGTGTGAGAGGTAGGTGGTTGGTGGTTTTAGTAGGCAGAAATAATGAAGTCCTAGTTACCTCAGTTACAAACTGGGAATCTGCCTAATGTCACTAACAGAATGGAAATAAGGAACTTATTAGCAGGAATGAAATCCTTCAGCCAGAGAAGACAAATGTGATGGGAAGATTTGATCAAGATTTATAGATTGATGAATAATTCGAGGACAATCAATGTGAATACGCTAACTTGATCTCAGAATATGAGAAAAAGGGTGTTTTGAAATCAAGAAATAAATGCTTGGTGGGTAAGTAAAGGAAATGCAATTTTATTTTCATTTCTCAAATAAATATATGTAGAAGGCTACCTTAAAAGTGTGTATTACATAGGCTGAATAGATAGGAACTTCAAGACAAATGTGGATGAATTCATGAGTACAAACCCACATCCAGTTAATAAAGAAATGTGTAGAGGATAGAGCTGCTTATGTTTTTAATTTGTTTTATTTTATTTAATATTTAAAAGTATAAAAGGTCATATATTGAAAACTTGCCCTCTTACCTAACAAGTCAATAACAGAAGGACAAGTATTATATTAGTCTACTATTGTAAAAAGTCAAGGAAAGGTTTATACATAGAAAGAAACTTTCTTTGTTGGTTACCAGGAATGGGAGGGGAGGGGAGGCTAAATTCCTAAGATAGGTTGAAAAAAAAAAAATAGAAACCAAAGTTTATTAGTGGTTACCAAGGGTAGGAGGGAGGGGGAAAGGGGAAGTTTTTGTTTGTGGGGCATTGAGTTTATGCTAATGGTGGTAGAATATTTTGGAAAAGGATATCAATAATGGTAGCACAACATGAAAAATGTCATCAATGTCCCTGAGCTGTAAATGGGGAATTTGTTATATTGTCGAATGTCTTGTTGTATATGTTTTCACCACAATAAAAGTCAAAATAAAGAAACAAAAAAAAAAACTTGCCCTCTT
>NW_006934399.1:3713-4293 GCF_000298275.1 Orycteropus afer afer
AGCCACCATGTCAATCCATCTCGTTGAAGGCCTCCCACTCTTTTGTCGACCCTCCACCCTACCAAGCATGACATCCTTCTCCAGGGAATGGTCCCCTCTGACAACATGACCAAAGTAGGTGAGAAGAAGTCTGGCCATCCTTGCTTCCAAGGAGCATCTCGGCTGCACTTCCTCCAGGACAGATCTGTTAGTTCTTTTGGCAGTCCATGGTGCCTTCAGCTTTCTTCACCAGCACCACAACTCAAAAACATCAACTCTTCTTTGGTCTTATTTATTGTCCAGCTCTCACACACATATGAGGTGATTGGAAATATCATGGCTTGTGTCAGGTGCTCCTTAGTCCTCAAGAAAACATCCTTGCTCCTTAGCACTTGAAACGGTTCCTTTGCAGCTGACCTACCCAGTGCTACATGTCATCTAATGTCCTGACTGCTGCTTCCGATGGCCTTGATTGTAGAACCAAGCAACGTGAATTCTTTGACAATCTCAATCTTTTCTCCATTTATTGTGATGCTGCTTATAGGTCCAGTTGTGAGGATTTTTGTCTTCTTTATATTGAGATGTAATCCATACTGCAGAC
>NW_006934400.1:0-499 GCF_000298275.1 Orycteropus afer afer
GATAGCTAGCTGTCTTCCAAATCTCTTAGCATAACCAAGTGAGTGCCTCCAGTGCGGCATCCATTTGTTGAAATATCTCAGTGGGTATTATGTTAATTTCCAGAGCCTTATTCTTCATCAATTCTTCCATTGCAGCTTCAACTTCCTCCTTTAATACCATCGGTTCTAAATCATATGCCACCTCCTGAAATAGATGAAGATTTACCAGTTCTTTTTGGTACAGTGACTCTGTATATTCTTTCCATCTTCTTTGGATGTTTCCTGCATCATTCAATATTTTGCCCATAGAATCTTTCAATATTGCAACTTGAGGTTTAATTTTTTTCTTCAATTCTTACAGCTTGAAAAACTCTGAGCTTGTTCTTCTCTTTTGGTTTTCTAACTCCATGTCTTTGTACATTTCATTATAGTAATTGCTTTGTCTTCTCTAGCTGCTCTTTGAAATCTTCTGTTCAATTCTTCTTTCTTGTCATTTCTTCCATTTGCTTTAGCTACTCTC
>NW_006934400.1:1804-3040 GCF_000298275.1 Orycteropus afer afer
CTTACCTTGATCCTTACATGTCAGTCTATTCTGGTCCCCTTTGCCATTTCTGTCCTCTCCCTGCCTTCCTGCCTTGCTGCTTGTGGGGTGTGATCTGGGTTCCCTCTCCTCTCCTGGTCCCTGCAGATGACTTCTCTGTCTGTTCCAGTACCCTTTGCCTTTTTCAGTCACTTTAAATATCCAAAATGGCCACCACTTATAAACATTCAAAATGGCTGCAACCTTGTACACTTTAAATATCCAAAAGGCTGCCACTTGTAAACAATAAAAATGGCTGTCCCCTCAGGACAGGAGAAAGTCCACAGCTCAATTGTCACCCTACTTGCTGTTTCCCTTCATAGTCATAGGCCACCAGAGCAGCTGTTTCTGTAACCCTTGGTGACTGGGTCTGATCTTTGGGTCAATTCTCAGGTCCCAACACCACTTTGAAATACTCAGGCTGTTGGTCTCGTCAGAGTAGCTGACAGTCTGCAGCTCTGACCATCTCTCTACTCACTGTTTTCCTTCAGGTTTTTCCACTAGTTGGTGCCTAATCCACTTCTGTATAGTTTCTTTCAAAGCTCAGGTTTCTAAGATTATCTTCTGTATCTCTGTCAATAGTTTTTATTTTCTTTGTTGAAGAGGGTCTGTCTATTCCTCCGTCTTACCGGAAGGCAGCTGCAGGGGTGGATGAGCTCAAGGTTGGCAGGCATTATACTGGCTGTTAACTCCAGTGAATGACAAATCCAAGATCTCCAGGCTGAATGGTGGATTGTTTGCTCTGACTGTTGTAGGCAGCACAACAAAATCCAGGAAGAGAAAAAGGTAACCACTGAGAAATTGTCCAGGTTTGTTGAAAGAGAACTTCCCTGATATTATGAAAGATGAGAATACATCCATTCAGGAAGCCCAACAAACCCTAAACCAGATAGACCCCAAAAGAAAGTCACCAAGACATATTATCATCAAACTCACCAAAACGAAGGACAAAGAAAGAATCCTGAAAGAAGCACCATAAAAATGAAAAGTTACCTACAAGAGGAAACAAATAAGACTAAATTCTGATTCTTTAGCAGAAACCATGCAGGCAAGAAGGCAATGGGATGTTATATAGAAAACCCTGAAAGAGAAAAATTTCCAACCAAGAATCATGTGCCCAGCAAAATTGTCCTTCAAATATGATGGCAAAATTAGGATATTTCCAGATAAGAAGAAATGAAAAGAACTATACCAACCTTACAAGGAATACAAACAGTA
>NW_006934401.1:0-1024 GCF_000298275.1 Orycteropus afer afer
AGACAAAGTATATGTGAACTGCTGTATGAAAAGTGAATTTACTCTGTAAATCTTCACCCAAATCCTAATAAAAAAAAAAAAGTAAATAGTCTCATCTTCCTCCTCCAAAGAACCTGGTGGGTTTGAACCACTGACATGGTCAGTAATCAAATGCCTTAACCACTAAGCCACCAGAGCTCCTTATAGACTTTCCTAGTACTTAATATTGTATTATTCACTTTGTCATTGAGACATAAAGTAATCAATATTTATTTTCCTTTGCATAATTCTTTTCTCCTATAAATGCTATGTATTTGAAGACAAAAATATTTCTTTTATTTCTATTATGTCCTTGAAAATAGCAAATACATTTATTGAGTGCATACCAAACCAAAAAAACCTAACTCACTCCCTTCGAGTCAGATCCAACTCATAGCGACCCCTCCTTCGGTTTCTGAAGCGGTATCACTACAGAAGTAGATTGCCCAACCTTCCTTCCAAGGAGTGGCTGGTGAGTTTGAACTGCCAGCCTTCTGGGTAACAGTCAAATGCCTTAGGCATTACGCCACAGAGCTCCCTATCAAGTGAATAGTAGATGGTAGGTATAAAATAAATATCAACTTAAATAAACTGATTGCTTGAATACCTTTTCACATGCACTCACCTTGAAGAACCATGAGCAATTAAATCTTGCTCTTCATAAGGGCTACTTTATGTTCTTCTGGTTAACTATGTGTTCATTTCAACTTAATATCTTATTATTGACATTATTAATAATATCTTATTATTGACATATTGGTCATTTTTCCTGAAGTATGTGGATAATATTTAGATGGAATCATTCCTAGTAATCTGAAAGGACATGAGAATTTAATAGGCTCTAACTTGGATGTTGTTCTGGTTACCGACTGCCACTCTAAGAAGAATATACCACAAATGGGATGGCCTTTACAAACAGGAGTTTATTCTCTTACAGTTTGGAAGCTTTAAGTCCAAGTTCAAAGTGCCAGGCTCTAGGGGCTGGGTGAAAGCCCCTCAACCTTGG
>NW_006934401.1:1940-3150 GCF_000298275.1 Orycteropus afer afer
TCCTAACCTAGTAATGGTAAATTATTTATTTATTAAAAAAAAAAAAAACCTTTTTATTATGATTTGGGTAAATGTTTACAGAGCAAATTGGTTTTCCATTCAACAATTCATATACATTTTGTTTCCTGACATAGATTGCAGTCCCCACAATGTGATAGTACTCTTTTTCACTCTTCCTTGTGTTTGTTGTTTCCATTCATCATTCTTCTTATGGCTTACTACCTTCTGAGTTTTATTCCTAGACACATGCAGCCCTTTTGATCTCCTACAGTCAATTGTTCTGAGTGTGTACTTCCATGGTATTATTTTTCACCTTATAGACTTGTGTGTTGTTTGGCTGAAAGTTGAGCCTAGGGGATGAGTTCAGTTCCAGGCTTGAAGGGTGCCTAATTGTCATAGGTGTCCACCAGTTTCCATCATACCAATAAGCCTGGTCTTTTTTTTTATGATTTTGAGTTTTATTCCAAATTTTTCTCCCACTCTATTCAGGACTTTCTACTGCGATCCCTTTCAGAGTGGGTGGCAGTGGTAACTGGGCACCATCTACTTTTGGTCTCAGGGTCATGGAGGCTGAGGTTTGCATGATTCATTAGTACTTTGGACTAACTGTTCCCATAGATGGTAAATTTATCAAGTGGAGAGAATGACTAATAGAACTTGAGCACAACATACATGTGTGCTAAAGGGTCTATACAGAAAATAATTGTGCCCCTGCCTAGGATCATATAAGCACTGTTTGGCAAACAAGGTCCACAGCATTATTCTAAAAGATAAACTTTTTTTTTTTTTCTAAGAAATAATAACCCTTTTCATCTACTGAGTTATATTCTAGATTCCATTTCCTTATATCAACTAATTTAATCCTAACAAGTTTATAAGGAGACTCAACTCACTGCCACTGATTTGGATCCAGCTCTTAGTGACCCCTCTTTGGGTTTCCAAAGCAGTATCATTATGGAAGTAAATTGCCCAATCTTCCTTCTGAGGAGTGGCTGGTGGGTTTGAATCAGCAGCCTTCTGGTTAGCAGTCAAATGCCTTAGGCACAATGCCACCAGAGCTCCCATAAGGAGACTATTGTTATAAAATCTCATCTTGTTATTGTTATTGTTGTTAAGTGCTGTCAAGTCGTTTCCGACTCACAGCGACCCCATGCACAGCAGAACGAAACACTGCCCGATCAGGCGCCAGCCCCACAATCCCTGCTATAAT
>NW_006934402.1:0-504 GCF_000298275.1 Orycteropus afer afer
TTTTTTTTTTCAATTATTATTACTCTAATGTTGTCTTTATAAGAGTGGAAAGAAAAAAGAAAGCTAGCATGATTTGCTATATCTGGCAGATGTCTGATGAGTCCAGTCAGGAATTTACAATGTGACTTCTGTCCAAAGTCTGTCACATACTAGATGTGTGATGATGGGGAAATTTCTAGCTTCTCTGAACGTATTTTCCTCATTTTTAGAACAGGGCTCGTTTTCCTGCTTTGACTGTGTCAGAAGGGCTGTTGTTAGGATGTGAAAGGAGTTAGTGAAGCCACAGGCAAATGTAAATTATTATTAGCTTTAGCTATGTGTGATTGACATCTCTTTCTTTCTTTTTTTTATTGTGATTTGGGTGAAAGTTTACAGAGCAAATTCACTTTCTATACAGCAGTTCCCACCACGTTGTCTCATGAAATTGACTACAATTTACCCCAATGCAACAGCTATTCTCCCAGTTCCTCCCAATAGTCACCTCTTCCCTGTGTCCATCCCTCC
>NW_006934402.1:2214-3314 GCF_000298275.1 Orycteropus afer afer
GGGTTTGAACCGCCAGCCGTCTGGTTAGCAGGCAAGTGTCTTAGCCACTATGCTACCAGACCTCCCGATATAATTCTTAGTTATGGTAAAGATTTGACTGATTATTTTTTAAAAGATAATTTCATCATAAATCACCTTAAAATCACAGTAAAACGACAGACCTTGAATGGGCCTTTATTATCCCTAGGCTAATTTAAGAAGCTACAGTTTAGACTCTCCAGATTGTATTCAGCCTGCTTTCTCAGCAAGAGCCTTGTGTTTTCATTGGGAAAAAGAGAGGACATTTTTTGTTTGTTTTCTATTTTTATAAGAAGATATTTTTTAAAAGCTTTTATGTATGTTTGAAATTTTGGGTACTAAAAAAACAGTATCATGAATCTTGATGTACTTGTAATCCAGTTTCAAAAATTACTCAACTCATGGCTATTTTATTTCATCTATACCTCCCTCTTCACTGGATTATTTTCACTTTAGCTGAAAATACTTGGTGACATCTCTAAGAGAGAAAGGTTCTTTTTAGGTGTTATAATTGACATTGTGCTTATGTTTAAAAATTTTAATGATTTGTAAACATCATCTAATCCAGTCAGTGTTCATAGTTACGGATAACATTGTTTCACAAATAACTTTTTACAAGGTTTATTTGAATCAGGAATTGAGCACAGTACACACATAGCATTTTATTGATAACTCTTAAGTCTGTTTCAATCTGTAATCATTCCATTGCCATCTTTTAAAGTTTTTTTTTATTATTACTAATTTTTTTTATTGTGATTTGGGTGAAGATTTACAGAGTAAATTCACTCCATAAAGCAGTTCACATATACTTTGTCTCATGTCATTGACCACAGTTTACCACAATGTAACAGCTCCCTTCCCAGTTCCTCCCCATAGTTACCACTTCCCAGTGTCCATCCGTCCATACTCTCCTGCCCCCTGAGCTGTCTCCCTGTGCATAAGCAGCCCTTCCTTGTCCCATGATTGTTCTCTCCAGGGCGTGTGTCTACTTGAGGTAAATGTTCAACTCACATGCCTGTACTTTGTTTGGCTGGAAACCACAGGTGTGGGTTCAATTCCAGACCTGAAGGGCAGCTAGGGGC
>NW_006934403.1:0-541 GCF_000298275.1 Orycteropus afer afer
TTGCCCTTGAATGGAGAGTAGCTAAAGCCAATAGAAGAAATGACAAGATAAAGGAGCTGAACAAAAGATTTCAAAGAGCAGCTCAAGCAGACAAAACCAATTACTATAATGAAATGTGCAAAGACCCGGAGTTTGAAAACCAAAAGGGAAGAACACCCTCAGCATTTCTCAAGCTGAAAGAACTGAAGAAAAAATTTAAGCCTCAAGTTGCAATATTGAGAGATTCTATGGGCAAAATATTGAATGATGCAGGAAACATCAAGAGAAGATGGCAGGAATACACAGAATCACGGTACCAAAAAGAACTAGTAGGTCTTCATCCATTCCAGAAGGTGGCATATGATCTAGAACCAATGGTACTGAAGGAGGAAGTCAAAGTTGCAATGAAAGAATTTGCGAAGAACAAGGCCCCGGGAATTGACGGAATACCCAATGAGATATTTCAACAAACGGATGTCCCACTGGAGGCACTTACTCGGTTATGCCAAGAGATTTGGAAGACAGCTTCCTGGACAACTGACTGGAAGAGATCCATATTTGT
>NW_006934403.1:2322-3070 GCF_000298275.1 Orycteropus afer afer
CTTGCTATACCTGAGCCCATCTTTGCACCTGCTGTGTTAATCCATCTTGTTGAGGGCCTTCGCCTTTTTCATTGAGCCTCCACTTTACCAAGCATAATGTCCTTCTCCTGGGAATGGTCCCTTCTGTCAATATGACCAAAGTAGCTGAGACAAAGTCTGGCCGTTCTCACTTCTGAGGAGCATTCTGGCTGCACTTCTTCCAGAACATTTATTAGTTCTTTTAGCAGTCCATGGTACTTTCAGCATTCTTCGCCAACACTACAACACAAAAGTATCAACTCTCCTTCAGTCTTCCTTATTCATTGTCCAGCTCTCATATGCATATGAGGTGACTGAAAATACCATGGCTTGGGTTGGGCACACCTTAGTCTTCTAGGAAATATCTTTGCTCGTCAGCATTTTAAAGAGGTCTTTTGCAGAAGATTTGCCCAGTACAATATGTTGTCTGATGTCTTGACTGCTGCTTCCATGGGTGTTGATTGTGGAACAAAGTAATATGTAATCTTTGACAATTTCAATGTTTTCTCCATTTATCATGATGCTGTTTATTGGTCCAGTTGTGAGGATTTTTGTTTGGGCAATCCTACTTCTGTAGTGATACTTCCTCGGAAACCCAAGGAAGGGTCGCTATGAGTCAGGTTTGACTTGATGGCACATAACAACAACAACATATTGAGATGTAATCCATACTGCGGACTGTAGTCTTCAGTCTTCATCAGTAAGTGCCTCAAGTCATCCTCACTTTCAG
>NW_006934404.1:0-833 GCF_000298275.1 Orycteropus afer afer
TAAAATGGTGCAACCATTGTGGAAAGCAATATGGCAATTCCTTCAAAAGTTGGAACTAGAAATACCATTTGACCCAGCCATTCCATTAATAGGTATATACCCTAAAGAAGTGAGAGCCATGACAAGGACATATGCACGCCCATGTTCATCGCAGCACTATTTCCAATAGCCAAAAGATGGAAACAATCTAGGCGTCCATCAACTGAGGAATGGATAACCAAACTATGGTACATACACGCAATGGAATACTGTGCAACCCTAAAGAATAGTGCAGAATCTGCAAAACACCACATAATGTGGATGAACTTGGAGGACATTATGCTAAGTGAAATAAGTCAAGCACAAAAGGACAAATATTGTGTTAGTCCATTATTGTAAAAGTCAAGGAAGCATTTATCTATGGAAGGGCATTTTCTTTGTTGGTTACCATGGGTGGGAGGGGAGGGGAGGGAACACTCTTAGCTAGATAGAGATAAGTATTGATATGGGTGAAGAGAAGGGCAATGTACCAAATGTGAGTGATCAGTAAGGTGGCATTGAGGAAGAGAGAGACATAGAGAGGTACGTAGGAGGTACAGACAACAAAGATGAACCCTTTTGCACATATAGTACGGCGTTGTCAGTGAAGACAAATACGTGTGGATAGATGGGTGGACAGGCTGAACTATTAGGTATGTCTCTGAAGCTAGGAGTGTACCCAAGAACTGGTTTAGGGTTGGCAGACAATGGTCCTATAAGTTTATGTGTATGATCTGAATTCCCAGGTGTATAGTAGAGTTGACAAGGGGCAAGGTTGTACTCACTGCTTGGTCACAGCCAGCTACCAATAGGGA
>NW_006934404.1:2368-3216 GCF_000298275.1 Orycteropus afer afer
TTTGTTTGTTTGTTTTCTGTTTCTGTTTTTGTTTCCATTGACTCTACTAACAAATAGGGGTTTATTCTCCTAAGCCTTGGATCACTTCATATTTAGACAAGCTGAATCTAGTCATCTCAGGAAAAATCATGCGTTCCTTTTGCCATATTTCTAACCTCAGAAAATTACCAATGCTCCTGGAGTCTACAAGGAGTATACCTGGAGGAGCTAATTTTCATCTCTGCTTTGATCTCATGCAGAAAACCACAGCTGCCTTTATCTATCTAGTTTATAGGTTAATTTACCACAGGGCATTTCTGTCTGATTCTCTTTAGGATTATTTACCTGATAAAAAACTATTTAGAAATATTGTGACTTACCTGTGTCATGTCCCAATTTTATTGTTCAATTTGGTTCAGATCTTGTCACTTCTGTCTCTCTCCCCTGTCTTTCTGAAATTAGGTTTTTGCTGTTGCAACAAATGCATTATTCCTTAGGGAAGCTAGTAAAAATCTTGATTGTCTGTAACCTTGAGCATAAATGTGCCAGGTAGCTTTAGTTTACCCTCAATTTAAAATCACTGTTTTCCATTCTTACACATCATTTACCTCTCATGTTTTCAACCATTGCATTCCTAACTAGGAATTAAACTGTTCCCAATAAGGAAGAAGTAGAATATAACAAAAACATTAAAAAATAAAATGTGTATGTCCTACTGGTGATACATAAATTGACATGTGCCAGAGGTAAAACGTTTCAAAGGAAGAGAACTCCTGATTTGCTTGGTTGAGTTTTCTTAGATGTTACTGGTTTTCATCTAATTTGAAAATCCCTTGTGAACCTATTACTTGATTACTTGCACACAAAAA
>NW_006934405.1:0-725 GCF_000298275.1 Orycteropus afer afer
GACTCAACGGCACATAACAACAACAACAACAAATACGTGGCCTGATGTCCTGACTGCTGCTTCCATTGGCATCGATTGTAAAACCAAGCAATGTGAAGTCTTTGACAACTTCAATCTTTTCTCCATTTATTGTGATGCTGCTTATAAGCACAGTTGTGAGGATTTTTATTTCTTCATCTCGAGATGTAATCCATACTGCAGACTGCATTCTTCAATCTTCATCAGTAAGTGCTTCAAGTCATCCTGACTTTCAGCAAGCTAAGTGTGTCATCTGCACATTGCAGGTTGTTAATGATTTTTCCTCCAATCCTGATGCCATGTTCTTCCTCATATAGTCCAGCTTCTCAGATTATTTGCTCAGCACACAGATTGAACAAGTATGGTGAAAGGATACAACTCTGATGTACTCCCTTCTTGATTTTAAACCATGTAGTGTCCCCTTGTTCTGTTCGAATGATAGCCTCTTAGTCTATGTATAGGTTCCTCACAAGTACAATTAAGTGTTCTGGAATCCCATTCTTCTGAATGTAATCCACAATTTGTTATAATCCACACAATCAAATGCTTTTGCATAGTCAATAAAACACAAGTAACCATCTTTCTGGTATTCTCTGCTTTGAGCCAAGATCTATCTGACATCAGCTATGATATCTCTCATTCCACATCCTCTTCTGAATCCAGCTTGCATTTCTGGAAGTTCTCTGTCAATATACTGCTGGAACTGT
>NW_006934405.1:825-1397 GCF_000298275.1 Orycteropus afer afer
TTTCTGGAAGTTCTCTGTCAATATACTGCTGGAACTGTTTTTGAATTATCTTCAGTAAGATTTTACTTGCATGCGATATTAATGATATTGTTTGATAATCTCCACATTCTTTGAGATCACCTTTCTTTGGAATAGGTACTAATACAGATCTCTTCCAGTCAGCTGGCCAGGTATCTGTCTTCCAAATCTCTTAGCACAGTTGAGTGAGTGCCATCAGTGGGGCATCTGTTTGTTGAAATATCTCAATGGGTATTCCATCAATTCCTGGGGCTTTGTTTTTCCCCAATTCCTTCAGTGCAGCTTCAATTTCCTCCTTCAGTACCATCAGTTCTTGATCATAGGCCACCTCCTGAAATGGATGAACATCGACCAGTTCTTTTTGGTACAGTGACTCTGTGTATTCCTTCCATCTTCTTTTGATGTTTCCTGCCTTCATTCAATATTTTGCCCATAGAATCTTTCAAGATTGCAACTCAAGGCTTAAATATTTTCCTCAGTTCTTTCAGCTTGAGAAATGCTGAGCGTGTTCTTCCCTTTTGGTTTTCTAACTACAAGTGTTTGCACATTTCATT
>NW_006934405.1:2347-3324 GCF_000298275.1 Orycteropus afer afer
GCATATGGATATTATCCTATCACTGACAGCATTGTACTTCAGGATAGATCTTGAAACATCCTTTATGATGATGAATGCCGTGCCATTCCTCTTCAAAATGTCATTCCCAGCATAGTCGATCATATGGTTGTCTGATTCAAAATAGCCCAAACAGATCCATTTCAGCTCACTAATGGTTAGGATATCAATTTTTATGTGTTCCATTTCATTTTTGTCAACTTATTTTCATAGATTGATACTTCATATGTTCCACATTCCAATTTATTAATGGATGGATGTTTGCAGCTGTTTCTCCTCAATTTGAGTCCTGCCACCTCAGCAAATGGAGGTCCGGAAAGCTTTACCTTATCCATATCATTAAGGTTGGTTCTACTTTGATAAGGCAGCTCTTTCCCAGACGTATTCTGAGTGCCTTCTGACATAAGGAGCTTGTCTTCCTGCACAGTATTGGACAATGTTTCCAGGCTACTCATCAAGCTGCCCAGTAATATATCTGACAGTGTTTCTCTGTTATTTATAAAGTTTTCCCTGACTACTTCTTTGAGAAGTGGTTGGCTCTTCCTTCTTCCTAGTATGTCTCAGTCTGTAAGCTGTGTTGAAACCTGTGCACCATGTGCAACCCTGCTGGCATCTGAAACATCAGTGGCACAGCCTCAAGCCTCACAGCAACATGCAAGCCACCACAGTATGACAAACTGACAGACAAGTTCATCTCCCTTAGCTGTTTGAAACCTCTCCATCCTCTCCTTACCTGAATGCTGCCTTTTTGTCATCCCTAGGTTTCCCTCCTTCCTGCCTCTTGGGTGGGGCCTGTCTCCCTTCCCTGACCTAGATCCTGCTGCTTTGTTGTCCTCAGCTTTCCCTCCTTCCTGCCTCTTTGGTGGGGCCTGTCTCCCTCCCCTTACCTGGATCCTGCCTCATTGACATCCCCAGCTTTCCTTCCTTCCTGTAGAGGATCAGTGAAAAAGGTGGGGGGG
>NW_006934406.1:0-691 GCF_000298275.1 Orycteropus afer afer
AAAATAAATGAAAAATTAGAAATGATTCTAAATCTACAGATAGAAATCCAGAAGATTAATACTAAGTTGTCAGAAATAGATAACACATTGAAAGGAATAAAGGAGATACAATGGATAGAATTAATGAAATCAAAGACAAATACCTGAATAATTATTTGAAAAGGGATCAGTCAGAAAAAGATCAAAACAAAATGAAGAAAGCCTAAGGTTCATGTGGGATACCATCAAAAGGAATGACTTATGGGTCATTGGAATTCCAGAACAGGAAGGAAAAATGAAACTACTGAGAATATTATCCAAGATTTTTTGGAGGAGAACTTCCCTGATATGATGAAAGATGAGAATATATCCATCCAGGAAGTCCAACGAAACATAAGCAAGATAGACTCCCAAAGAAAATCACCAAGACATATCATCATTAAACTCATTAAAACCAAAAACAAAGAAAGAATCCTGAAAGCAGCATGGGAAAAACAAAAAGTTACTTACAAAGGGCAGCCAGTAAGAATAAGCTCTGATTTCTCAGCAGAAACAATGCAAGCAAGAAGGCAATGGGATGGTATATATAAAACCCTGAATGACAAAAATTTTCAACTAAGAATTATATACCTGGCAAAATTGTCCCTCAAATATGATGGTGAAATTAGGAGAGTTCCAGATAAGCAGAAACTAAGGGAATTTGTTAAAACCA
>NW_006934406.1:1306-2312 GCF_000298275.1 Orycteropus afer afer
GAAAGAGCCAAAACCAACACTTTAAACCAACATCTTCAACAATTAGAAAAAGAACAGCAAGAAAAGCCTACAATAACCAGAAGAAAGGAAGTAATAAAGATTCGAGCAGAAATCAATGAAACCAAAAATAGAAGGGCAATAGAAAAATTCAACAAGACCAGAAGATGATTTTTTGAAAAATCAATAAAATTGACAAACCACTGGCAGATTTAACAAAGGAAAAGTGGGAGAGATACAAATAAGATGAATAAGAAACAAAATGGGTGACATCACAATAGAACCAACTGAAATGAAAAGGATGATATCAGGATACTATGAGGAACTGTACTGCAACAAATTTGAAAATCTGGAAGAAATGGACAGATTTCTAGGAACACACCACTTACCTAAACTAACACAGACTGATGTGGAAAAGTTGAACAGAGCCATAACAAAAGAAGGGATTGAACAGGTCATAAAAAAAATTATCAACTGAAAAAAGTCCTGGCCCAGACAGTTTCACCAAGAATTCTACCAAACATTCAGAGAAGAACTGACATGATTCCTATTCAAACTATTCCAAAAAGTCAAAAAGAATGGAATCCACCCTAACTCATTTTATGAAGCGAGCATAACTTTGATACCAAAACCAGGCAAAGACATCACTCAAAAGGAAAACTACAGACCAATATCCCACATAAGTATAGATGCAAAAATCTTCAACAAAATCCTAGCCAATAGACTCCAACAACATATCAAGAAAATCATTCATTACAATCAAGTGGGGTTCATATCAGGTACGAAAGGATGGTTTAACATTAGAAAAACAATAAATGTCATCCACCACATAAATAAAGAAAAGGAGAAGAACCACATGATAATATCAATTGATGCAGAAAAAGCATTTGATAAAATCCAACACCCATTCTTGATCAAAACTCTCAGCAAAATAGGAATAGAAGGGACATTCCTCAACATAATCAAGGACATCTAGGCAAAACCAACAGACAACATTAGTCTCAATGGA
>NW_006934407.1:0-527 GCF_000298275.1 Orycteropus afer afer
CTCAGGTTCTGCATTTCTAACTCTCAGAGGATGTCATGTTGCCAGTTAATGGACACACTTGAGTATGCAGAGAGTTAGCAAAAGAAACAGATAAATAATTATTGACAAAAAAAAAATAATTACAAAATATGGTAAGACTATCAAGGAGAAGCAGATAGTGATATAAGAGAGAATGGGAGGGAAGATGGCGGAATAGGCAGAAAGACTGCACAGACCCTCTTCAATAAAGAAAAGGGGAACCAATTAACACAGATACAGAAGATAACCCTGGACCCCTGAGCCTTGAAGAGAAGGATATAGACGTAGACTAAACTCCAACTAGTGGAAGAATTTGCATGAAAACACCAGAAAGGAGACATGGAGCTGTGGCCTGGCCGTGATCCTGATGACACAGACAGCTTGTACATTGCTGAGTGATGGTAGGACCTAAGAGTTAACCTAATAAACAGCTGCTAGCCAGGGACTGCATGGAGGACTGCTCTGGTGGCTGGTGAATAAAAGGGGAAGCAGCAAAGAGGAAGGAGGGC
>NW_006934407.1:2307-2927 GCF_000298275.1 Orycteropus afer afer
GGAATTTGTTAAAACAAGACCAACCTTGCAAGAGATATTAAATGGAGTACTTTGAGCAGAGAACCAAAAATAGCAAATAACAACCAACCATTAATACACAAGATGGCATAACCCAGAAACCACAGCTGTGGACATATTCAAAGTAAAATAAGCCTACAAGATTGGAAACAGGGAACCAGAGACATCAAATGACAAGTGAGGACAACTACAAACCAAAAATAGGGAAAATACTGTGTAGTTACAGAACTTCTAAATGGTGAGGAAGTCAAGAGAGTTGCAAGATAGAATGGACTGTTTGAATTGTGGGGAGAAATTATAAATCACAGGATAACCTCAAAGGAAAATGATAAACCTTCACATCACAATAAAAAAGAAGACAAGCACAAATATTCAGCAAATACTAAAACAGCAGCAACAAAGGGAATGATAACACAATTAATAATCAAAATGAGCTCAGCAACCCAAAGCAATCTATAGGGAGATCCCATCAACATTTTTTCAGGATATGGAAAAACCAATCACGAACTTTATATGGAAAGGAAAGTGACCTCAGATAAGGAAAGCACTATTGAAGAAGAAGAACAAAATAGGAGGTCTCACACTTCTGGATCTCAAAACCT
>NW_006934408.1:0-1403 GCF_000298275.1 Orycteropus afer afer
CTTCTGTGTCTGTGTTAATTGGTTTCCCTTTTCTTTGTTGAAGAGGGTCTGTGCAATCCTTCTGCCTAGTCCGCCATCTTGCTGGAACTCAGTACCATCGATTCTTGATGACATGCCATCTCCTGAAATGGATGAACACTGACCAATTCTTTCTGGTACAATGACTCTGTGTATTCCTTCCATCTTCTTTTGATGTTTCCTGCATCAGTCAATATTTTGCCCATACACTCTTTCAGTATTGCAACTCGAGGTTTAATTTTTTTCCTCAGTTCTTTTAGCTTGAGAAATGCCAAGCGTGTTCTTCACTTTTGGTTTTCTAACTCCAGGTCTTTGCACACTTCACTATAGTAATTGGCTTTGTCTTCTCAAGCTGCTCTTTGAAATCTTCTGTTCAGCTCTTTTATCTTGTTATTTCTTCCATTTGCTTTAGCTACTCTCCACTCAAGGGCAAGTTTCAGCGTCTCTTCTGACATCCATTTTGGTCTTTTTTTCCTCTCCTGTCTTTTTAATAACTTCTCGCTTTCTTCATGGATGATGATCTTGATGTCATCCCACAATTACTCTGATTTTCAGTCATTGGTGTTCAGTGCATCAAATCTATTCTTTAAATGGTCTCTAAATTCAGGAGGGATATTATCAAGGTCACTTTTTTTTTTTTAATTGTGATTTGGGTGAAAATGTACAGAGCAAATTCTCTTTCCATACAGCAGTTCACATACACTTTGTCTCATGACATTGACCACAATTCACCACAATGCATCATCTCCCCTCCCACTTCCTCCTGATAGTTACCTCTTGCCCGTGTCCATCCCTCCATGCCCTCCTGCCCCCTGAGCTTTCTCCCTGTGCATAAGCAGCCCTTCTTTCTCCCATGATTGTTCTCTCCAAGGAGTGTATCTACTTGAGATAAATGTTCAGCTCATATGCCTGTCTTTTGCTTGGCTGGAAGCCACAAGTGTGGGTTCAATTCTAGACCTGACGGGCAGCTAGGGGCCATAGTGTCAGTGGTTCCACCAGGCATTATCGGACCAGCAAACCTGGTCCCCCCACCACTGTTTTTTTTTTCTCCTCCAAATGATTTTAAGTTTTGTTCTACATTGTTCACCCTCTCTATCCAGGATCTCCTACATAGATCCCCTTCCAAGTGCTTGACATAGCCAGGCACCATTTAGTTCTTCTGGTCTCATAGTCATATAGGCTGCAGATTGGAAGGTGTACCAGTCGCTAGGACTGATTGTATCCATGAATTTTTGGTTTATTCATTCTTCTTTGCTCTGGACGAGGAGAGACCCATTGTTGCATCTAGATGGCAGTTTTCAAGCTTTTAAGATCCCAGTCACTACTCATCAAAGTAGGAGGTGGAACAATGTTTTGTGTAGTGTGTTATGCCAATCAAGGTCACA
>NW_006934408.1:2438-3058 GCF_000298275.1 Orycteropus afer afer
CAGGACAACAAACTGACAGAGAAGTTCATCTTCCTTACTTGTCCATGGCCCCTCTGCACCCACGTATCTCAGGTCCCAGCCTTAAAATAGAGCCAACCCCCAGCGAAAGCAGCCACTGAGACCCGCACTTGCCTACCTCAGGCCCCAGCCTTCAACTAGAGCCACCCCAAAGCGAAAAGCACCCCCTGTGCCCTGCGTCCACCTCCCTCAGGCCCTGGCCTTAAAGTAGTGCTGCCCCAAAGTGAAAAGCAGCCCCTAACCCTGGGCCTGCCTACCTCAGGCCCTGGCCTTAAAATCGAGCTGTACCCAAGTGATAAGCAGCCCGCAGGCTCCACGCCCACCCAGCCCCGTCCTGGCCGTAATATAGAACCGCCCACAAGTGAAAAGCAGCGCCCAAGCCCTGGGCCCATCTGCCTCAGCCCTGGCCTTAAAATAGAGCCCTGCGGGAGAGGCATCCCTGAGCTCTGGAATTGGAAGTGACAGTGTTCTCTTTTCCTAGCTTTATCACCCAGGATTTAGTCTGTGAAGTCTGTGTTGTTTAGCTCTGTTTCTTTCACGCTCTCTGTAAATCCAGGTCCCCCTCTCTGGTCCTTCAGTGACTTGTCGTGCACCGTGGGCCT
>NW_006934409.1:0-656 GCF_000298275.1 Orycteropus afer afer
ACCTGGTGCACAGGTAACAGCCCAGCTTATAGACTGAGACAGACTAGGAAGAAGGAAGAGGCTGTCCACTTCTGAAAGAATTGGCCAGGGAAAATGTTATGAAAACCTAATCAACATTCTTTAGGCATATGGAAAAACCAATCATTAATTTTATATGGAAAGGAAAGAGACCTCGGAGAAGCAAAGCACTATTGAAGAAGAACAAAGTAGGAGGTCTCACACTGCTGGATCTCAAACCTACTATACAGCCACAGTAGACAAAACTGCCTGGTATTGGTTCAATGACAGATACATAGACCAATGGAATAGAATTGAGAACCCAGATATAGATGCATAGACCTATAGTCAGCTTATCTTTGACAAAGGGCCGAAATCCATTAAATGGGGAAGAGAATATTTGTTTAATAAATGGTGCTGGCAAAACTGGAGATCCATTTGCAGAAAAACGAAACAAGATCTTTACCTCACACCATACACTAAAACGAACTCCAGGTGGATCAAACACTTAAATGTGAAACCTAAAACTACAGAGTTCCTCAAAGAAAAACTACAGGCAAATTTAGGGGGAGCTCTGGTAGCATAGTGCCTAAGGCACTTGACTGCTAACCAGAAGGCTGGTGGTTCAAACCCACCAGCCACTCCTCGGAAGGAAGGTT
>NW_006934409.1:2530-3304 GCF_000298275.1 Orycteropus afer afer
GGAACCACTGAGACTATGGCCCCTAGCTGCTCTTCAGGTCCGGAATTGAACCCACACCTGTAGCTTCCAGCCAAACAAGACAGGCATAAGAGTGGAACATTTACCTGACGTAGATACACTCCTTGGAGAGAACAAGCATGGGAGAAAAGAAGGGCTGCTTATGCATAGGGAGATAGCTCAGGGGGCAGGAGTGCATGGAGGGATGGACACAGGGAAGAGTTAACTATCAGGAGGAAGTAGGAGGGGAGATGTTGCATTGTGGTAAATTGTGGTCAATGTCATGAGACAAAGTGTATGTGAACGGCTGTATGGAAAGTGTATTTGCTCTGTAAATTTTCACCCATATCACAATTAAAAAAAAAAGGAAAAAAGAAATTAAAAAAAATAAAGCAGCACATATGATAAAAAGAGAGAGAGAGAGAATAATAAGGCAAATGTGGAACATGCTAAAATCTGGGGGATCTAGGTGTAGGATATGCAAGGATTTTTTGTATGCTCTTACAACTTTTCTGTAGGTCTGATATTATTTAAAGTTTTAAAAAATACACACACACTTGCATATTAAAGATTTGAAGTCAAAACACTCATTTAAACTGAGTGGTTCCTGGCTATCACTATCGAACCAGTCTGATCAGGATCACAACAGAAGGTCCTAGACACAATAGGAAAAATATGTAGAACAAAATCATACAAAGATCAGACTTGGCATTCATCATCAAAAAGGATGTTTCAAGATCTGTCCTGAAATACAATGCTGTCAGTGATAGGATAATA
>NW_006934410.1:0-942 GCF_000298275.1 Orycteropus afer afer
TTTTTTTTTGCCAATTCCTTCAGTGCAGCTTTGCCTTCCTCCTTCAATACCACTTGTTGTTGATCATATGTCACCTCTTGAAATAGAAGATGATCAAACATTTCTCTGTGATAAAATGACTCTGTGTATCCCTTCCATCTTCTGTTGATATTTCCTTCATCACTCAATATTTTGCCTATTGAATCTTTCAATATTGTAATTTGAGGCTTTATTTATTTATTTATTTGCTCTTTTTGCTTGAGAAATGCAAAGTGTATTCTTCCATTTTTGATTTATATCTCTACTTCTTTTCACATTAAATTATACTAAATGACTTTGCCTTCTCAAGTTTCTCTTTGAAGTCTTTTGTTCAGTTCTGTTGTCTTCTTATTTCTTCCATTTCCTTTAGCTACTCTCCATTCAAGAGCAAGTTTCAGAGTCTCAGCTGACATCCACTTAGATCTTTTTATCCTTTCCTGTCTTTTTAACGACTGTTTGCTTTCTTTACGCATGATGTTCTGGATATCATGCCACAGTTCGTCTGGTTTGGGGTCAATGGTATTCCATGCATCAAATATATTCTTCAGATGATCTCTAAATTAAAGTGGGATATAATCAAGGTCATATTTTGCTCTCTCGGACTTGTTTGGTTTGCCTTCAGATTCAATTTTAATTTGCATATGATTAATTGATTGTCTGTTCCACAGTCAGCTCTTGGCCTTGTTTTGACACAATATATTGAGCTTTTCCATCTTCCTTTTCCACAGATGTAGTTTATCTGATTTCAGTATTTCCAATATGGGGAGGAGGTCCATGTGTATAGCCACCATTTATGTTTTTGGAAAAAGGTATTTGCAATGAATGTCACTGACCTTCAAAAATTCTATCATGAGATATCCAGTGGCATTTCTATCACCAAAGCCATATTTTCCAACTACCAATGATTCTTTAGGGAGTGATTAT
>NW_006934410.1:2737-3243 GCF_000298275.1 Orycteropus afer afer
ACTAATTATCAATTCAACTCATTCTAAGCCTTTTTGTACTCATTCATATGCTAGGCTAAGGGCTAGGAGGGAGATTAGCAGAAGTGCTATAAATAGTATAAGTTTTAGATTGTTTATTTGTGTTGCTCAGGGGAGAGGAAGTAGTAAAGCGATTTCTATGTCGAAAAGTAGAAATGTAATAGAGACAAGGAAAAATTTTATGGAAAATGTTAGTCGAGTGGATCCTATAGGATCAAATCCACATTCGTAGGGACTACTTTTTTCCATGTAAACGTTGAGTTGGGGAACTCAGAATGCAATTAGAACTAGTAGAGAAGCTAAGGATATGTTTGTAATTAGGGAAATAGTGAGGTTAATTACTCTCTCCTGGGGTTTTCCAAGATTTGTTGATTGGAAGTCAGCTATATTTACTTATACTAAGAGAGTAAGATCCTCATCAATAAATAGAAACATAAAGGAATAGTCATACAACGTCTACAAAATGTCAGTATCAGGCAGCAGCTTCG
>NW_006934411.1:0-444 GCF_000298275.1 Orycteropus afer afer
TGTTTTCTTTGGTCTGTCTCTCAGTCCTTTGATGATACCTAAAGATAATTATTTTGAATTCCTTATCAGAGAGTTCCAATGCTGCTTCTTCCTCAGGGATGTGTTCTAGGAGTGTATCCTGCTCCCTTGTTTCTATCACTTTATCTTGCTTCTTTGTGTGGACTGTGATGGTCTGTGGTTTCCGAGGCATTGTGGCGTTGTTGTATTTAGATCTCTGTTAACTGTTTGTGAAGAGCAGCCAAGGGTGGTTCAAGTTCTTCTTGGTGGTTTTTTATTATTGGCCTGTTGGTGGAGAAGGATGTAGTGGCTCTTGCTCAGTAAGTGAAGTTGAAGGAGGTATGGGTGTAGTTGTGTCTTATGAGGACTGTTGTTGTCTCCCACTCAGTTAGACACAAATTACAATTGAATAACCATCAAAAAACTAAAAGCCCATGGATGAAAAAC
>NW_006934411.1:884-3182 GCF_000298275.1 Orycteropus afer afer
GGAAAAAGAAAAAATGCTGAAAACTAGGACATGGTAGGGGAAGATTAAGAATAATAATAAAAAGGACAAAAGTATTAATAATATTAGTTGTTTTAAAACAGACAAATATAAGCAAACTAATCACCAGAAAAAAGAAAGCAAAAAAGAAAAAAATAAAAATTAAAAAAAAGAGAAAAAAAATTCGGTGGAGGACAGGGCAGGGCACCCAGGCTCCGTCTGAGCATACAGACTGTAATGGAGTTCCTGTGGGCCCAGCAGGTAGGTGGAAGTGTGGGATGGCTGCACCTCCGTTCACCAAGCAGGTGTGGGGTATAAGAGTAACAAGAGGAATGTCATACATTGTCAGTCTTGCAGGTCCCGAGTGTCCTTGTGGTGGCTAGAAAGCAGAATGTGTCCTTAAGCCCCAGGAATCTGCAAGAGTGCTGTCTCTAAATATCCAAAATAGTCAAGCTGCTTTTTAAACCTTCAAAATGACGGCGCTCTCCAGACCGGCAAAAGTCTACAGTTCAGCCCACCTTTCTCTTCACCTTCTCCATTTGTTCCCCAGCCACCATGCACAGCCTTCCATGCTAGCAGGGTGATTTTTAGGTTAATTATTAGGTCCTACCACCACTCGGGAATCTCCCAGTTGTCTGTGCCATCAGGATCGCTCAGGATCGCTGCCAGACCGCAGCTCCATCTGTCTCCTTTTTTGGTATTTTCACGTAAATTCTTCTGTTAGTTGGGGTTTACTCCACTTCTATATCCTTTCCTTCAAGGCTCAGGGGTCCAGGATTATCTTCTGTGTCTGTGTTAATTGGTTTCCCTTTTCTTTGTTGAAGAGGGTCCCGTGCAGTCTTTCTGCCTAGTCCGCCATCTTGCTGGATCTCAAAATTAATTGTTTTTAAAAAATTGTTAGGAAGTTTAATTTAAAAAAATCATTTACATATCTTTATTTTCATATTGTTGTGAGGTGCTGTTGAAACAGCTCCAACACACAGTGACTCTATGTATAAGAGAACAAAACACTGCCCAGCCATATTAGGAGGAATCACATGACATGACCATTTTTTGTTTTTGAAGATCCTAAATGATAAAATATTAGCAATTCCATATGGTTTGATCTTACTTTATAAACTACTAGCTAGTTTATACCTTCATTTTCAAGCAATGGAAACATTAAAAGTTGGAGAAAATGCACTTTAATGTTTATTAAAGGAGTTCTTTGCTTCCACATGCTAGGACTGAAAAGTTAACTCAGAAATCAGAACAAATATTATAGCACTTTCATTAAAATATGTGAAGCTGATGCCTTTCCTACTAACTTTTATGCAAATCTGCAAATCTCCTACTAGAGACAATGGAATGCCCTTTTAAGTGTATTGTAAAAAGATTTAATGGTCTTAAATATTGATTACCTTGTTTGCTGTTGTTGTGTGCCATCGAGTCAGACCCGACTCATAGCAAACCCTCCTTGGGTTTCTGAGGCAGTATCACTACAGAAGTAGATTGCCCCATCTTCCTTCTGAGGAGTGGCTGGTGGGTTTGAACCGCCAGCCTTCTGGTTAGCAGTCAAGTGCCTTAGCCACTATGGTACCAGAGCTCCCTTAGCACACAGAAATCCCTTCCATTTCTGAAGTTAAAACAAGTGCACCCAATCATTATTGTTACAAAGGATGGCGAAGTCATGTATTTCATCATTAAAAATATAATAATAAAGTAAGTCTATAATTTGTTGTTTTAAAATATCGACAACAATGTTAAGAAACAGGGAAATGAATTTTGATCATTTATTATTTTAACAATTAAAAATCCCTAAATGACCACACAACCACTTGTCTGTCAGTTTGTTGTACTGTGGTGGCTTGTGTGTTGCTGTGAGGCTGGAGGTTATGCCACCAGTATTTCAAATACCAGCAGGATTAGTCATGGTGGACAGGGTTCAGCAGAGTTTCCAAACTAAGACAGACTTGGAAAAGGAGGTGGCCATCTACTTCTCAAAGAATTGGCTAGTGAAAACTTTATGAATAACAGTGAAACACTGTCTGATATAGTACTGGAAATCTTTATGAATAGTCCTGAAACTTTGCCCAATACAGTGCCAGAAGATGAGCCCTTCAGGTCAGAAGGCACTCAAAGTACCACTGCAGGAGAGCTGCCTCCTCAAAGTAGAGTGGACCTTAATGACATGGATGGAGTAAAGCTTTTAGGACCTCCATTGGCGGATGGGTACAACTCAAACTGGGAAAAAACAGCTGTAAACATCCATTAATAATTAGAATGTGGCAAGTATAAAGTATGAATCTAGGAAAATTGGTA
>NW_006934412.1:0-735 GCF_000298275.1 Orycteropus afer afer
TTGGTAGCTATTGTAAATGGTATTGATTTCCTTTTCAGCAATCTTTTTGCTGGTGTAGAGGAATCCAACTGATTTTTTGGATGTTGATCTTGTATCCTGCCATGATGCTAAATCTCACAATTAGTTCTAGTAGTTTTTTTGTTTTTGTTTTTATATTTACTAAGTCTGTTCAGTTTTCTATGTATAAGATCACATCATCAGCAAATAGGGATAGTTTGACTTCTTCCTTACCACTCTGGATGCCTTTGATTTCCCTTTCTTGTCTTATTGCCCTGGCTAAGACTTCCAATACAATGTTGAATAGAAATAGTGATGGGGGTATCCTTGAATGTTTCCTGTTTGCAAGGGGAAAGGTTTCACTCTCTCCATTGAGAATAATGTTGGCTGTTGGTTTTGCATAAATGTCCTTTATTACGTTGAGGAATATCCCTTCTATTCTTATTTTGCTGAGGGTTTCATCAGGAATTGATGTTGGATTTTACCAAATGCCTTTTCTACATCTATTGATATGATCATGTGCTTCTTTTTCTTTGTTTTATTTATGTGATGGATGTTGTTGATTGTTTTTCTAATGTTGAACCATCCTTATATACCTGGTATGAATCCCAATTGGTCATAATGTATTATTTTTTTGATATGTTGTTGGAGTCTATTGGCTAGGATCTTGTTGAAGACGTTTGCATCTATATTCATGAGGTATATTGGTCTGTAGTTTTCCTTTTTAGTGATGTCTTT
>NW_006934412.1:2082-3113 GCF_000298275.1 Orycteropus afer afer
AAGGATCTCCTACATAGATCCCCTTCCAAGTGGATGACAGTGGTAGCCGGGCACCATCTAGTTCTTCTGGTCTTATAGTCATACAGGCTACAGATTGAATGGTGTACCAGTCGCTAGTACTAATTGTTTCCATGAATTTTGGTTTTCTTCATTCTTCTTTGCACTGGACAAGGAGAGACCCATGGCTGCATATAGATGGCAGCTTGCTACCTTTTAAGATCCCAGTCGCCACTCGCCAAAGTAAGAGGTGGAACAACGTTTAATATAGTATGTTATGCCAATTGAGCTTGATGTCCCCTGCAACTATGGTCCCAAGCCCGCAGGTCCAACTACTCGGTCCCTCTTGGTAGCTGGCTGTTACCAAGCAGTGATCACAACCTTGCCCCTTGTCAGCTCTACTATACACCTGTATAACCCAGTCATTTTTAAGGATGGTGATATTCATTTTCCATGTATTTGTTCATTTTCCATTGATTTTCCTATTGTTGGTTTCTAATTTTATAGCATTGTGAACTGATAAGATGCTTCTGCACTATTTCAATGTTATTAAATTTATTAATGTTCTTTTTGTGGTCTACCAAATGGTCTATCTTGGAGAACATTCCACATGCATTGAAAAGAGTGTATATTGTGCTGCTGTTGGGTGAAGTGCTCTGTAGGTGTCTAAAAGGTCAAAGTGGTGGACTGTGCTGTTTAATTCTGCATCGTTGTTCAGTTTTTTTCCAGTTGTTCTATCTTTGATTGTAAGTGGTGTATTAAAGTCTCCTACTATGACTGTGGTGTCATCTATTTGTCTTTTCAATTCTTTTAGAGTCTGGTTTATGTATTTTGGGGCTCTTTCATTGGGAGCATAGGTATTTATTATGGTTATGTCCTCTTACCACAATGCAACAGCTCCTGTCCCACTTCCTCCCCATAGTTACCTCTTCACAGTGTTCACTAGTGCTCAGACGGCTCCCTTGTTACCCTCCTGAGAGGGACCGGGTCTCCGGGAGCAAGGTAAGCATGGGCGGGCTGGTGCTTACTCACTG
>NW_006934413.1:0-1144 GCF_000298275.1 Orycteropus afer afer
CTGAAAGAGAAAAATTTTCAACCAAGAATTATATACCTGGCAAAATTGTCCCTCAAATAAGATGGTGAAATTAGGAGATTTCCAGATAAGCAGAAACTAAGGGTTAAAATGTTAAAATCAGACCAACCTTACAAGAGATGCTAAAGGGAGTCCTTTGAACAGAGAACCAAAAATAGCAAACAACTGATCATTAATACACAAGATGACATAACCCAAAAGCGATAACTTTGGATGTATCCAAAGTAAAATAAATTTACAAGATTGTAAACAGGAACCAGAGACATCAATAGGCTAGTGAGGATAACCACAAACCAAAAAGAGGGAAAATATTGTGTAGTTATAGAACTTCTAAATGGTAAGTCAAGAGAGTTGCAAGATAGAATGGACTGTTCTAAACTTGGGGAGAAAACTATAAATCACAAGGTAACCTCAAAGAAAAATGATAAACGTTCACATCACAATAAGAAAGAGAACAAGCACAAAAATCCAGCAAATACTAAAACAACAGCAACAAAGGAAATAACACGACTCATAAACATAATGAGCTCAGCACAGCAAATAATATGGAATAAAGAAACCAGGGACACCATGAGAAAACACATAACAAAATGACAGCAACAAATTCATACCTGTCAATAATTACACTGAATGTTAATGGATTAAATGCACTACTCAAGAGACAGAGAGTTGCAGATTGGATAAGAAAACAAAAGCCATCAATATGCTGTCTACAAGAGACACACCTTAGAGACAAAGACAAAAATAGACTAAAAATCAAAGATTGGAAAAAGATATATCAAGCATATGGGAACCGTAAAAGAGCAGGAATGGCAATATTAATTTCCGATCAAATTGACTTTAAGACAAAAACCACCATACAAGACAAGGAAGGACAGTATATAATGATTAAGGGATCAATTGCACATAAAAATACAACCATAATAAATATCTATGGATCCAATGAAGGAGCCCCAAAATACATAAATCAGACTCTCAAAGAGTTGAAAAGACAAATAGATGACTCCACAGTCATAGTGGGAGACTTTAATACACCACTTTCAATGAAAGATAGAACAACTGGAAAGAAAATCAACAAAGATGCAGAAGAGTTAAATAATACAATCCACCAACTTGACCTTATAGA
>NW_006934413.1:3690-4219 GCF_000298275.1 Orycteropus afer afer
CTCAATGGAGAGAGACTGAAACCATTCCTCTTGTGAACATGAACCAGACAAGGATGCCCTCTATCATCACTTCTATTCAACATTATACTGAAAGTCTTAGCCAGGGCCATAAGGTCAACAAAGGGAAATCAAAGGCATCCAAATTGGTAAGGATGAAGTCAAACTATCCCTATTTGTTGATGATATGATCCTATAACTAGAAAACCAAGAGACTCAGTAAAAAATCTACTGGAACTAATTCAGAGATTTAGCATCATGGCAGGATACAAGATCAACATCCAAAATTCAGTTGGATTCCTCTACACCAGGAAAGAGATTGCTGAAAAAGAAATAAATCAATACCATTCACAATAACTACCAAAAAATTTAAATACTTGGGAATAAATCTTTCCAGGGACACAAAAGGCCTGTACAAAGAAACCATAAGAGATCTGCATAAATGGAAGAACATCCCATGCTCATGGACAGGAAGATTGAACATTGTGAAAATGTCAATTCTACCCAAAGCAATCTATACATTCAATGCAAT
>NW_006934414.1:0-623 GCF_000298275.1 Orycteropus afer afer
GGACACCATGAAAAAATGCATAACAAAATGACAGCAACCAATTCATACTCATCAATAATTACACTGACAGTTAATGGACTAAATGCACCACTCAAGAGACAGAGAGTTGCAGATTGGATAAGAAAAAAATCCATAAATATGTTGCCTACAAGAGACACATTTTAGAGATAATGACAAAAATAGACTAAAAATCAAAGATTGGAAAAAGATATATCAAGCAAATGGCAAATGTAAGAGAGCAGGAGTGGCAATATTAATATCTGATCAAATTGACTTTATGACAGAAACCACCATACAAGACAAAGAAGGATATTATATAATGATTAAAGGATCAATTGAACATGAAGATATAACCAAAATAAATATCTATGGACCCAATGAAAAAGCCCCCAGAAACATGAATCATACTTTAAAAAAGTTGAAAAGCCAAATAGATGACTCCACAGTCATAGTGGGAGACTTTAATACACTACTTTTTTTTAAGATAGAACAAATGGAAAGAAACTCGACAAAGATGCATAAAAGCTAAACAATACAATCCACGAACTGGGCCTTATAGACATCTCCAGAGTATTTCACCCAATAGCAGCACAATATACATTCTTCTCCAGTGCACATGGAAC
>NW_006934414.1:1978-2657 GCF_000298275.1 Orycteropus afer afer
GAGTTGAACATTTACCTGAGGTAGATACACTCCTTGGAGAGAACAATCATGGGAGAAAGAAGGGCTGCTTATGCACAGGGTGACAGCTCAGGGGGTAGGAGTGCATGAAGGGATGGACACTGGGAAGAGGTAACTATGGGGAGGGCATGGGAGGGGAGCTGTTGCATTGTGGTAAACTGTGGTCAATGTCATGAGACAAAGTATATGTGAACTGCTGTATGGAAAGTGAATTTTCTCTAAATCTTCACCCAAATCACAATAAAAAAAAAGTAAAAAAAAATAAATAAATAAAAAGAAAGAAAGAAAACAGGACCCATCAATATGCTGCCTTCAAGACACTCACTTTAGAAACAAAGATGAAAATAAAGTAAAAATTAAAGGATGGAAAAAAATCAAGCAAATGATAACCAAGAAAGGATAGGAGTGGCAATATTCATTTCTGACAAAATGGATCTAAAGGCAAAAACCAGCATAAGGGAACACAGAAGAACATTATATAACAATTAAAGGATTACTTCAGCAAGAGGAAATAATCATATTATATATCTATGCACCCAATGAAAGATGCTCAATATACATATAATAAACTTGAACAGAATTGAAATGAGAAGTAGACAACTGCACAATAATAGTAGGAGACTCAAAACATCACTTTCAATGAAAAAAAAAAAAAAAAAAA
>NW_006934415.1:0-741 GCF_000298275.1 Orycteropus afer afer
GCACCAACCACCAAAGCTAAAGATGAGGAAATTGAAGATTTTTACCAACATCTACAGTCTGAAATCAACAGAACATGCAATCAAGATGTGATTATCACAGGTGATTGGAATGCAAAAGTTGGAAACAAAGAAGAATCACCAGTAGTTGGGAAATATGGCCTTGGAGACAGAAATAATTCTGGAGATCATATGATAGAATTTTGTAAGACCAACGATTTATTCATTGCAAATAGCTTTTTTCAACAACACACTTGGCAGCTATATACATGGACTTCACCAGATGGAGTACACAGGAATCAGACTGACTGTATCCGTGGCAAGAGGCAATGGAGAAACTCATTATCTTCAGCCAAAACAAGGCTGTGGAACAGACCAACAACTGCTCATTTGAAAGTTCAAGTGGAAGTTGAAGACAATTAAAACAAGTCCACAAGAGCCAAAATATGATCTTGATTATATCCCTCCTGAATTCAAAGACCATTTAAGAACAGACTTGATGCATTGAACACCAATGACCAAAACCAGAGAAATTGTGGGATGACATCAAGAACATCATTTATGAAGAAAGCAAAAGGTCATTAAAAAGACAGGAAAGGAAGAAAAGACCAAAATGGATGTCAGAAGAGACTCCGAAACTTTCCCTTGAATGGAGAGTAGCTAAAGCAAATGGAAGAAATGACAAGATAAAAGAGCTAAACAGAAGATTTCAAAGAGCAGCTCAAGAAAACAAAGTCAATTATT
>NW_006934415.1:2146-3064 GCF_000298275.1 Orycteropus afer afer
TCGTTCAAACAGAACAAGGGGACACTGCATGGTTTAAAATCAAGAAGGGAGTGTGTCAGGGTTGTATCCTTTCACCATACTTATTCAAACTGTATGCTGAACAAATAATCCGAGAAGCTGGACTATATGAAGAAGAACGTGGCATCAAGATTGGAGGAAGACTCATTAAAAACCTGCATTATGCAAATGACACAACTTTGCTTGGTGAAAGTAAGGATGACTTAGAGCACTTACTGATGAAGACTGAACACTACAGTCTGCAGCATGGATTACACCTCAATATAAAGAAAACAAAAATCCTCACAACAGGACCAATAAGCAGCATCATGATAATTGGAGAAAAGATTAAAGTTGTCAAAGACGTCATATTACTTGGTTCTACAATCAACACCAATGGAAGCAGCAGTCAAGATATGAGACATCATATAGCATTGGGCAAATTTGCTGCCAAGGACCTGTTTCAAGTGCTGCAGAGGAAAGATGTTTCCTTGAAGAGTAAGGTGTGCTTGACACAAGCCATGGTATTTTCAATCACCTTGTATGCACGTGACAGCTGGACAATGAATAAGGAAGACCGAAGAAGAGTCAATGCTTTTGAGTTGTGGTGCTGGCGAAGAATGCTGAAAGCACCATGGACTGCTAAAGAACTAACAAATCTGTCCTGGAAGAAGTGCAGCCAGAATGCTCCTTGGAAGCAAGAATGGCTGAACTTCATCTCACTTACTTTGGTCATGTTGTCAGAAGGGACCATTCCCTGGAGAAGGATATCATGCTTGGCAAAGTGGAGGGACAACGAAAAAGGGGAAGGCCCTCACCAAGATGGACTGACACAGTAGATGTAACGATGGGCTCAGGTATAGCAAAGATCGTGGGGCTGGCATAGGACCAGTGTTTTGTTCTGATGTACATGAGGTCGCT
>NW_006934416.1:0-3061 GCF_000298275.1 Orycteropus afer afer
TTTCTGAGGTGATATCTCTACAGAAATAGATTGCCTAGTCTTCCTTCCAAGGAGTGGCTGGTGGATTTGAACCACCAGCCTTCTGGTTAGCAGTCAAATGCCTTAAGCACCATGACACCAGAACTCTTAAACTGGACAAATCTGCTGTAAAAGTTCTCTTTAAATTGTTAAAGATCAAAGATGTGACTTTGAAGACTAAGGTGCACCTGACCCAAGCTATGGTATTTTCAATAGCCTCATAAGTATGTTAAAGCAGAACAATGAAGAAGAATTAATGCATTTGAATTGTGGTGTTGGCAAAGAATACTGAAAATAATGTGGAATGCTAGAAGCATGAACAAGTGTGTCTTGAACATACAGCCAGAAGGCTCCTTGCAAGCCAGAATGACCAGACTTCATTGCCAACACTTTGGTCTTGTTATCAAAGGAGCCAGTCCCTGGAGAATATCATGCTTGGTAAAGTAGAGTGACAGTGAAAATGGAAAAGACTCTCAACATGATGGATTGACATACAGGCTGCAACGATGGGCTCAAACATAGCAAGTATTGTGAGACTGGCACAGCACCAGGCAGTGTTTCATTCTGTTGTATATAGGCATAGTGCCTAAGGCACTTGACAGCTCACCAGAAGGCTGGCGGTTCAAACCCACCAGCCACTCCTCAGAAGGAAGGTTGGGCAATCCTACTTCTGTAGTGATACTGCCTCGGAAACCCAAGGAAGGGTCGCTATGAGTCGGGGCCGACTCGATGGCAAATAACAACAACAATAGAGCATGTTATAAAGGCAGGTTCCTGGGTCTCAACCCTTGAGATTCGGATTGAAGGCTGTGTAGTTGTTACCTTTAGAAACACTCCCCTAACTAGGCAATGGAGACATAATCACCCCACTAAGGAGATCACAGTCCAGTTGGAGATTAACTGAACTATGTAATTACAGCCTAATATGGTAAATTACAGCAGGGTGCACAGAAGAAAGGAACTCAACCAAACCTGGGGAGGGGGCTGGGAAAGGATGAAGAGTCTTGGTGGGTAGGAGCTGGCAGATGAATGGTGAGAGGTAGGGAGTAGGTGCAGGACAGGCTGGGAGAAGGGAGTAGGTCAAAGCAAAGAGGTGCTTCCTGAGGTAACAAACAGCAAGTGCCTGAAACAGAAGCAGGAGGCTATCACTAAATGCATCCAGCAGCCCTTTTCATAACTCCTATAAATCACCAACAATTCCTATCTTTTTCCTTGAAAAATCCCTTATTTCCCACTTTTAAAAATGTTTTCCCTCTGCTTGAGATTTCTTGGCAAACTCTGTGTAGGACTACATTAGAGAGGAAAAAATGAAAGTAATAAAAGCATGTCAGAAATACATTGGGAATTTGTAAGATAAAAAGCACCACTTCATAAACTTGAAAGTGCTATGTAAGTGTGAGTGTATCCTCCTCACAGGAATAGCCTCCTGATGAAGCAGGGGCCCTGCACCCATTCCTGTATTCCTTTACTTAATTTCCCTGTCTTATGTGTATGGCATATGCCAGCTTTATGCTAGGTGCTGAAGGTACAAAGATGAGGGATACACAACCTCTACTTTGGAAGAATAAACTTGATCCTTTTTCTTAACTTTTTGTTTTTCCCTTTTCAAAATGTGATTTAACATACAATTAAGCAAATCTACACTGTTTCACACCCCAAAGCTCTGTGGCATTTGGTGCCCATAGGCTCCCAGAGGTGCTTCCTGTGGGACAGCCTAATCTGTTCCCTGGAGATTGGTGCAGCGCTCCAGCTGAAACGCATTTGCTTTAATCAGGCAGTTTAGGGATAACCAAGGGCACTGGGAGATCCAAGGTTGGTGTTCAGAATATTTAAACACCACCTTTAGCAAGTTTCCAGAGGACTCCAGGCATTAACCCTTTAGTTGCTGGATGGTGAGAAGTGGGGCAGTGAGGGCTTATGAGGGCTCCTTATGTTTCACAACAGTCTTTCCCATGGTGCACGGGGGCAGCGAACAACAAGCAGCAGCTGCTGACCCACTCAACACAGTATTCTCTCAGCATTTCACAACAGGTACTGGTTATGCCAGTCAGTATAGTATCAGACAAATAGTCCTGGGAAAATCCACAAAACTAACTAGGTTAACTTAACTTTGTGAAGGAAGACGATAACGTCTTCTACATTTTTATGGTCAAATAGTGCAGAGATCATGATAATATGATGAATTTCTCCACTGGGAAATAAGAACAATTTCTGTACTCAACTTATAATAATGGAGATACCTTATTGTTTCCACTTAAAAGACCTTTTCCTGCACCCTTGATGCCTGTAGGGTCCTGATGGCATAAATGGTTTGCACTCAGTTACCAGCTGGAAGGTTGTTGGTTTGAACCAACTCAGTGGCACCATGAAAAAAGGCCTGGTAATCTGCTTTAGTAAATATTACAGCCAAGAAAACTCTATGGAGCAGTTCTACTCAGTAACACAGGGAGTTGTCATGTGTCAGAACTGATTAGATGACAATGGCTTTTTTTTTTTTTTTTGCTTTTTTGCTTTCTTTTTCCCAGTGATTACTTTGCTTGTATATATCCATTTCAAACAAATAATATTATTAATACTTATTGTCTTTTTTATTATTATTCTAAACCTTCCCCTACCAGGGCCTGGTTTTCAGCATTTTTTCTATTCCCTGTTCCTGGTTGAAACTCTGCCCACCCCCCACAATTCAAGGTTTTTTTTTTTTTTTTTTTTTAGTATACGGTGAAAAGAATAACATTTTACTTTTTAAAAACTGTTAAGTGGAGGATTAGGGTTAACTGATGAAAAGAGAGTAGAAGGGAAAGCCCAGTTTGGTGAGAGAGGAAGAACAAAAAGAAAATACCAGTGTCTATTAGCAAAGCTACCTTACCCACACTAGCGAAGGGCATCCTCTCTGGAAGGAAGGAAATGAAGAAGGGTGAAAGAGGAGGCAGGAGTTTGGTCTGGGAAAATTGGAAGGATGAAGAGTCATTAGGATGCTATGACAATTATAGAGTCAATGGGTGATAATGGATGAGTGGGATATTAGAAGTTATGAAGACCCCCC
>NW_006934417.1:0-2957 GCF_000298275.1 Orycteropus afer afer
TTGTCTCATGACATTGACTACAATTTACCCCAATGCAACAGCTCCCCTCCCACTTCCTCCCAATAGTTACCTCTTCCCTGTGTCCATCCCTCCATGCACTCCTGTCCCCTGAGCTATGTCCCTGTGCATAAAGCCCTTCTCTTTTCCCATGATTGTTCTCTCCAAGGAGTGTATCCAGCTAATGTAAATGTTCAGCTCATATGCCTGTCTTTTGTTTGGCTGGAAGCCACAGGTGTGGGTTCATTTCCAGACCTGAAGGGCAGGTAGGGGCCATAGTCTCAGTAGTTCCACCAGGCTCTATCAGACCAGCAAACCTGGTTCCCCCCTTTTTTTTCCAAATGATTTTGCGTTTTGTTCCACATTGTTCTCCATTTCTATCCAGGATCTCCTACATAGATCTCCCTCTGAGTGGTTGACAGTGGTAGCTGGGCACCATCTAGTTCTTCCAGTCACATAGTCATATAGGCTGTGGATTACAGGGTGTACCAATGGCTAGGACTGTTTCTATGAATCTTTGATTTTCCTCATTCTTCTTTGCTCTGGATGAGGAGAGACCAATTGTTGCATCTAGATAGCTGCTTGCAAGCTTTTAAGATCCCAGTCACTACTCACCAAAGTAGGAGGTGTAACAATGTTTTGTGTAGTATGTTATGCCAATTGAGCTTGATATACCTTGTGACTATGGTCCTGAGCCCAGAGGTTCAACTACTCACTCTCTCTGGGTACCTGACTGTGACCAAGAAGTGACTACAATCTTGCCCCTTGTCAGCTCTACAATACACCTGGAAATTCTTACAGAACATACAAATTCACTTGTAGAACCATTGTCTGCCAACCCTGTACGTGTCTTTGGTACACTCCCTGCTGCATAGACATATCTAATAGTTCAGCCTGTCCACCCGACTATCCACTTGTATTCCCATGTTTTCCTTCACTGACAATGCAGTACTATATGTGCAAAAGGGTTTATCTTTGTTGTCTGTACCTCCTATGTACCTCTCATTGTCTTCTTCTTCCTCAGTGCCACCATGCTGATCATTCACATTTGGTTCATTGCCCTTCTCTTCACCCAAATCCATACTAATCTCTACCTATCTAACAGTGTTTCCTCCCCTCCCCTCCCATCCTTGGTAACCAACAAAGAAAATTTCCTTCCCTATGTAAACCTTTCCTTGACTTTTACAAGAATGGACTAATACAATATTTGCCTTTCTCTGACTGATTTACTTCACTGAGCAAAATGTCCTCCAAGTTCATCCATGTTACAGGTATTTTTGCAGATTTTACATTATACTTTAAGGTTGCATAATATTCCATTGTGTGTATGTATAGTTTGGTTATCTATTCCTCAGTTGATGGACACCTAAGTTGTTTCCATCTTTTGGCTATTGTAAATAGTGCTGTGATGAACATGGGTGTGTATATGTCTGTTCTTCTCCTGGCTCTCACTTCTTTAGGATATATACCTAGTAAGGGAATGGCTGGGTCAAATGGTATTTCTAATTCTAACTTTCGAAGGAATTGCCATACTGCTTTCCACAGTGGTTATACCATTTTACAGTCCCCCCAGCAGTGTATGAGAGTCCTAATCTCTCTGCATCCTCTCCAGTATTTGTAATGTTCTGTCTTGTTGAAATTTACTACTGGTGCTGGGGCCAGAGTGTATCTCATTGTTTTGAATTGCATCTCTCTAATGGCTAACGATTGTGAGCATTTCTTCATATGTTTATTGGCCACCTGAATATCTTCCTTGTTGAAGGACCAGCAGACCTATTCTATTCATGTCTTCTGCCCATTTTCAATTGGATTATTTGTCTTTTTGCTATTGAGAAGTTGGAGTTTTCTATAAATTCTAGAGATAAATCCCTTGTCAGATATGTCATTGCCAAATAATTTTTCCCAGTCTGTAGGTTCTCTTTCAACTCTTTTGGAGAAGTCTTTGGAAACACATAAAATTTTAATTTTTAGAAGATCCCATTCATCTAGTTTCTCTTCTGCTGTTTGTGCATTTTGGGTTATGCTTGATAGTCTATATATGCCATATGTTGTTGTTGTTGTTATGTGCCGTCAAGTTGGACCCGATTCATAGCGACCCCTCCTTGGGTTTCAGAGGCAGTATCAAGATGGGGTAAATTGCCCCATCTTCCTTCCGAGGAGTGGCTGGTGGGTTTGAACTGCCAGCATTCTGGTTAGCAGTCGAGTGCTTTAGATACTATGCTACCAGAGCTCCCATGCCATATATTAGGTCCCATAAATTTGCCTCTAGTTTTTCCTTAAGGAACTTTATAATCTTAGGTTTCACATTTAAGTCTTTGATCCATCTGGAGTTAGTTTTTGTGTATGGTGTGAGGTACAGATCTTGTTTCATTTTTTTGCAAATGGATATCCAGTTTTGCCAGCACCATTTATTAAACAAGCATTCTCTTCCTCATTTAATGGATTTAGGCCCTTTGTCAAGATTAGCTGACCATAGGTGGATGGATCTTTTTCTGGGTTCTCAATTCTATTCCATTGGTCTATGTGTCTGTCATTGTACCAAAACTAGGCAGTTTTGACTACTGTGACTGTATAGTAGGATTTGAAATCCGGCAGTGTGAGACTTATTTTGTTCTTCTTCTTCATTAGTGCTTTGCTTCCGAAGTCTCTTTCCTTTCCATATAAAGTTAGTGATTGGTTTTTCCATATCCTTAAAAAATGTTGATGGGATCTGGATTGGGATTGCACCGAATGTATAGATTGCTTTGGGTAGAACTGACATTTTCACAATGTTCAGTCTTCCTGGTATGTCCTTCCATTTATGTAGATCTCTTATGGTTTCTTGAAGGAGTTTTTTATAGTTTTCTTTGCACAGGTCTTTTGTGTCCCTGGTAAGATTTATTCCCAAGTATTTTATTTTTGGTAGCAATTATAAACAGTATTGATTTCCTTATTTATTTTTCAGCAATCTCTTTGCTGGT
>NW_006934418.1:0-843 GCF_000298275.1 Orycteropus afer afer
CTTAGGCACTATGCTACCAGAGCTCCTGCTGTTTTGATTAACATCTCTCTATTAGCTAATGATCATGAACATTTCCTCATGTGTTTTTTGCCATCAGTATATCTTCTTTAATGAAGTGTCTGTTCATGTTCCTTGCCCATTTATGATTTGGGTTGTTTGCCTTTTTGGTATTATGGTGTTGAACTTTTCTATAAATTTTGGAGATAACTTCCTTCTCAGATATATCATAACTAAATATTTTTTCCCAGTATGTAGGTTTTGTTTCTACCCTTTTGGAGAAGTCTCTCATTGCCCATAATAATTTAATTTTTAAAAGTTCCCGGGCATTTAGCTGCTCTTCCACTGCCTGTTTTTGAGTTGTACCTGATAGTCTATCTATTTATGCCATAGATTAGAGCCACTAGATTTGTCCCTATTTTATCTTTGATGAGTTTTATAGTTTTCGGTTTTACATTTAATCTTTGATCCAGCTTGAGTTTGTTTTTGCATGTGTGTGAAGTATGTTTCTTATTTCATTGTTCTGCAAATGGATAACCAACTTTGCCATCACCATTTGTTAAAGAGGCTATGTATCCCCCATTTAATGGATTTTGGTCCATTGTCAAAGATCAGCTATGCATAGATGGATGGGTCTATTTCTGGGTTTTTGATTGTGTTCCATTGGTCTGAGTGTCATTGTACCAGTATCATGCTGTTTTAACTACAGTGGCTGTATAGTTGGTTTTGAGATCCAGGAGGGTGAGACCTCCCACTTTCTTTTTCTTTTTCAGTAGTGCTTTTCTTATCTGAGGTCCCTTTTCTTTCCACATGAAATTAGTGACTCTTTTTTTTCATGTCCTTAAA
>NW_006934418.1:2019-2469 GCF_000298275.1 Orycteropus afer afer
TGGTGGTGTAGTGCTTAAGGCATTTGACTGCCAACCAGAGGGTTGGGTGTTCAAACTCACCAGCCACTCCTTGGAAGGAAGGTTGAGCAATCTACTTCTGTAGTAATGTTGTTGTTGTTAGGTGCCCTCGAGTCGCTTCTGACTTGTAGTGACCCCATGCACAGCAGAATGAAACACCGCCTGATCCTGCACCAGCTCCATGATCCTTGCCATACTTGAGCCCATTGTTGCAGCCACTGTGTCAATCCATCTCGTTGAAGGCTTTCTCTTCTTTCATCAACCCTCCACCTTACCAAGCATGACATCCTTCTCCAGGGAATGGTCCCCTCTGACAACAAGACCAAAGTAAGAGAAACACAGTCTGGCCATTCTCGCTTCCAAGGAGCATCTAGGCTGCATTTCCACCAGGACAGGTCTATTTTTTCTTTTGGCAGTCCATGGTACCTTCAG
>NW_006934419.1:0-1473 GCF_000298275.1 Orycteropus afer afer
CAACTTCTGCATTCTGAAATTAACTGAACATGCAATCAGGATGTGTTAATTATCACTGGAAACTGGAATGCAAAAATTGGAAACAAAGAAGAATCACTGGTAGTTGGAAAATTTGGCCTTGGGGATGGAAATAATGCTGGAACTCGCATGGTAGAATTTTGCAAGACCAACGACTTATTCATTGAAAACACAATTTTTCAACATCACAATTGGCATATATACATGTGGACTTCACCAGATGGAACACACAGGATTCAGATTGACTACATCTGTGGCAAGAGGTGATGGAAAAGTTCAATATCTTCAGCCAAAAGCAAGCCAGGAGCTGATTGTGGAACAGACCATCAACCACTCATATGCAAGTTCAACTTGAAGTTAAAGACAATTAAAACAAGTCCATGAGAGCCAACATATGATTTTGAATATATTCCTCCTGAATTTAGAGACCACCTAAAGAATAGAATTGATGCCTCAAACACTAATGACCGAGAACCAGAAGAATTATGGGATGACATCAAGAACATCATCCATGAAGAAAGCAAGAGGTCACTAAAAAAGACAACAAAAGGAGAGAAGACCAAAATGGATGACAGAAGAGAGTCTGAAACTTGGCCTTGAGTGGAGAGTAGCTAAAGCAAATGGAAGAAAAGACAAGATTAAAGAATTGAACCAAAGATTTCAAAGAGCAGCTCGAGAAGACAAAGCCAATTACTATAATGAAATGTGCAAAGACCTGGAGTTAGAAAACCAAAAGGGAAGAACAGACTCAGCATTTCTCAAGCTGAAAGAATTGAGGAAAATGTTTAAGCCTTGAGTTGCAATATTGATATATTCTATGGGCAAAATATTGAATGATGCAAGAAACATCAAAAGAAGATGGAAGGTATACACAGAGTCACTTTACCAAAAAGAACTGGTAGATCTTCATCCACTTCAGGAGGTAGCATATGATCTAGAACCAATAGTATTGAAGTAGGAATTTGAAGCTTCAATGAAGGAATTGGCGAAGAACAAGGCTCTGGGAATTGACAGAATACTCATTGAGATATTTCAACAAATGGATGCTGCACTGAAGGCATTCACTTTGTTAGAAGTGGAAGAGATTTGAAAGATAGCTACCTGGCCAACTGGCTGGAACAGATCTATATTTGTAGTCATTCCAAAGAAAGATGATCCCACAGAAAGTGGAAATTATTGAACAATAGCTTTAATATCACGTGCAAGTAAGATATTACTGAAGATAATTCAAAAACGGTTGCAGCAGTATATTGACAGAGAACCTTCAGAGGTGCAAGCAGAGTTCAGAAGAGGATGTGGAACAAGGGATATCATAGCTGCTGTCAGATGGATCTTGGCTCTAGGAAAAGAACACCAGAAAGATGTTCACTTGCATTTTATTGACTATACAAAAGCATTTGATTGTGTGGATCATGACAAATTATGGATAACATTGAGAAGAATGGGAATTCCCAA
>NW_006934419.1:2183-3306 GCF_000298275.1 Orycteropus afer afer
TAAAAGAACTAACAGATCTGACCTCGAGGAAGTGCAGCCGAAATACTCCTTGGAAGCAAGAATGGCCAGACTTTGTCTCACCTACTTTGGTCATGTTTTCAGAAGGGACCATTCCCTGGAGAAGGATGTCATGCTTGGTAAGGTTAAGAGTTGAGGAAAGAGGGGAAGACCTTCAATGAGATGGATTGACAAGGTGGCTGCAACAATGGGCTCAAGTAAAGCAAGAATCATGGATCTGGAGTGGGATCGTGTGGTGTTTTGTTCTGTTGTGCACGGGATTGCTATGAGTTGGAAACGACTCGATGGCACCTAACAACAACAACAACAACAAAACTAAGATGAATGAACCTGTCATTTGATCAGAACAAGAGGATACCACATTGTTTTAAATCAGGAAAGATGTGTGTCAGGGTTGTATCCTTTCACCATACTTATTTTCAATGTGTATGCTAGTGAATAATCTGAGAAAGTTGGCTTTATGAAGAACATGTATTCAGGATTAGAGGAAGAGTCAATAACAACCTGCAATATGCAGATGACATAAACTTGTTGAAAATGAAGAAGATTTGCAGTACTTACTGATAAAGATCAAAGATTACAGCTTTCAGCCTAGATTACTTCTGAACAAAGAACACAAAAACCCTCACAACTGGATTGATATGTAATATCATGATAAATGCAGAAAATGTCAAAGTTGTCAAGGATTTCATTTTACTTGCATCCACAATAAACATCCATGGAAGGAGCAGTCAGAAAATAAAATGATGTATTGCATTTGGCAAATCAATTGCAAAACCCCCGTAAAATGTTTAAAAGCAAAGACATCATAGCGAGGACTAATATGTGCCTGACTCAAGCCATGGTGACTTCAATTGCCTCATGTGCATGTAAGCTGGCAATGAATAAGGAAGAGCAAAAAAAAAAAAGTACATTTGAATTATGATGTTCTTGAAGACGAATATTGAATATACAATGGACTACCAGAAGAATAATGCGGTAGTTATGTTTGTGTGTCAACTTGGCTAGGCCTGGTTGAGTGGCTGTTGTTGTTGTTGTTGTTTGCCATCGAGTCGGCCCCGACTCATAGTGACCCCTCCTTGGGTTTCTGAGGCAGTATCACTAT
>NW_006934420.1:0-553 GCF_000298275.1 Orycteropus afer afer
AGCAAAGAGATTGCTGAAAAAGAAATAGGGAAATCAATACCGTTTACAATAGCTGACAAAAAATATAATACTTGGGAATAAATCTTACCAGGGACACAAAAGATCTGTACAAAGAAAATTATAATAAAAACTACTTCAAGAAACCATAAGAGATCTACATTAATGGAACAACATACATGCTCACGGATAGGAAGATTGAACATTGTGAAAATGTCAATTCTACCCAAAGCAATCTATACATTCAATGAAATGAAATCCCAATCCAGATTCCATCAACATTTTTTAAGGGTATGGAAAAACCAATCACTAACTTTATATGGAAAGGAAAGAGACCTCAGATAAGCAAAGCACTATTGAAGAAGGAAAATAAAATAGGAGGTCTCACTCTGCTGGACCTCAAAACCTACTGTATAGCCACAATAGTCAAAACTGCCTGATATTGGTATAATGACATACATATAGACCAATAGAATAGAATTGAGAACCCAGAAATAGATCCATTGACCTATGGTCAGCTGATCTTTGACAAAGGGCTGAAATCCATTAAATGGGG
>NW_006934420.1:3104-4278 GCF_000298275.1 Orycteropus afer afer
AAACATTGTTCCACCTCCTACTTTGGTGAGCAGCGACTGGGATCTTAAAAGTTTGCAAGCAGCCATCTAGATGCAATGACGGGTCTCTCCTTGTCCAGAGCAAAGAAGAATGAAGAAAACCAAAGATTCATGGAAAAATTTGTCCTAGCAACTGGTACACCATGAGATCCACAACCTATATGACTATGAGACCAGAAGAACTAGATGGTGCCTGGTTACCACTGTCAACCACTTGGAGGGGGATTTATGTAGGAGATCCTGGATAGAGAGGGAGAACAATGTGGAACAAAACTCAAAATCATTTGGAGGAAAAAAAAAGGAGGGGACTAGGTTTGCTTGTCCAATAGAGCCTGGTGGAACCACTGAGACTATGGCCCCTAGCGGCCCTTCAGGTCTGGAATTGAACCCACACCAAATTTGCCCCTGTTTTTTCCTTGAGGAACTTTATAGTTTTAGGCTTCACATTTAAGTCTTTGATCCATCTGGAGTTAGTTTTTGTGTATGGTGTGAGGTACAGTCTTTTTTCATTGTTCTGCAAATGGATATTCAGTTTTGCCAGTATCATTTATTAAAGAGAGTATCTCTTCCCCCCATTTAATGGATTTCAGCCTTTTGGCAAAAGTCAGCTGACCATAGGTTTTTGGATCTATTTCTGGGTCCTCAATTCTGTTCCATTGGTACCAGTACCAGGCTGTTTGACTACTGTGGCTGTGTAGTAGATTTTGAGATCCCAGAGTGTGAGACATCCTACTTTGTTCTTCTTCAATAGTGCTTTGCTTATCCAAAGTCTCTTTCCTTTCCAATATAAAGTTAGTGATTGGTTTTTCCATATCCTTAAAGAATGTTGATGGGATCTGGATTGGGATTGCATTGAATGTATAGATTTCTTTGAGTAGAATTGATATTTTCACAATGTTCAGTCTTCCTATCCATGAGCATGGTATGTTCTTCCATTTATGTAGATCTCTTATGGTTTCTTTTTTTGGGGGGGGTCAATACATTTTTTCTTCAGTGTTCCCTCCCCTCCCCTCCCACCCCTGGGAACAAAGAAAGTTTCCCTCCATATATAAACCTTTACTTGACCCTCCACAACACTCTTATGGTTTCTTGAAATAGTCTTTTATAGTTTTCTTTGTACAGGTCTTTTGCGTCTCTAGTGAGATTTATTCCCAAG
>NW_006934421.1:0-830 GCF_000298275.1 Orycteropus afer afer
TGTGTATTTCTTCTCATGAAGTCCATTTGTGTAGTTGAAAAAAGGTATTTGCAATGAATAACTCATTGGTCTTGCAAAATCCTATCATACAATCTCCAGCATCATTTCTATCACCAAGGCCAAATTTTCCAACTACTGGTGATTCTTCTGTTTGCAACGTTTGTATTCCAGTCACCAGTGATAATCAACACATCTTGATTGCATGTTTGGTCAATGTCAGATTGCAGTAGTTGGTAAAAATCTTCAGTTTCCTCAACTTTAGCTTTGATGGTTCATGTGTAAATTTGAATAATAGTAGCATTAACTGGCCTTCCCTGTAGTTATATGGATATTATCCTATCACTGATAGCATTGTACTTCAGGATAGATCTTAAAACGCTCTTTGTGATGATGAATGCCATGTTATTCCTCTTAAATTTGTCATCCCTGGCATGGTAGATTATATGGTTGTCTGATTCAAAATGGCCAAAACCCATCCATTTCAGCTCAGTAATGTGTAGGATATCAATTTTTATGTATCCCGTTTTATTTTTGACAACTTCCAATTTTTTAGATTTATATTTCATATATGCCATTTGAGGAGAGGGAACCTAGGCATGCCCAAAGCAGCAGGACAGGAGAACCGAAGAGCAGAAATGAATAGGCCCGGGGCCTGGGACTGACAGGAGTGAGCAGCAGGGATCCAGGTGAGGAGAGGGAACCAAGGATGCCCAAAGCAGCAAGGTGGGAGAGCAGGGGAAAGGGAATTAAACTGGAAGTTGTCAAATATGAAATGGAACACATAAAGATTGATATCCTCAGCATTAGTGAGCTGAAATGGACTGGTTTTG
>NW_006934421.1:3035-4022 GCF_000298275.1 Orycteropus afer afer
ACAAGATAAAAGAGCTGAACAGATTTCAAAGAGCAGCTTGAGCAGACAAAATCAATTACTATAATGAAATGTGCAAAGACCTGGAATTTGAAAACCAAAAGGGAAGAACACTCTCGACATTTCTCAAGCTGAAAGAATTGAAGAAAAATGTAAGCCTCTAGTTGCAATATTGAGAGATTCTATGGGCAAAATATTGAATGATGCAGGAAACATCAAGAAAAGATAGCAGGAATACACAGAGTAACTGTGCCAAAAAGAACTGGTCGATCTTCATCCATTTCGGGAAGTGACATATGATCTAGGACCAATGGTACTGAAGGAGGAAGTCAAAGCTGCAATGAAGGAATTGGTGAAGAGCAAGGCTCTGGGAATTGACGGAATACCCTTTGAGATATTTCAACAAACAGATGCCCCATTGGAGGTACTCACTCGGTTATGCCAAGAGATTTGGAAAACAGCTTCCTGGCCAACTGACTGGAAAAGATCCATATTTGTACCCATTCCAAAGAAAGGGGATCCCACAGAATGTGGAAATTATAGAACAATATTACTATCACACACAAGTAAGATTTTACTAGAGATAATACATAAATGTTTGCAGCAGTATATTGACAGAGAACTTCCAGAGGTGCAAGCTGGATTCAGAAGAGGACAGGTAGAACAAGGGATATCATAGCTGTTGTGAGATGGATCTTGGCTCAAGGCAAAGAATACCAGAGAGATGTTTACTTGTGTTTTTATTGACTATGTGAAGGCATTTGATTGTGTGGATCATGACAAATTATGGATAACATTGATTAGACTAGGAATTCCTGAACACTTGATTGTACTCATGAGGAACCTGTACCTTGACCAGGAAGCTTTCATTTGAATGGAACTAGGGGACACTACATGGTTTAACATGAAGAAGGGAGGGTGTCAGGGTTGTATCCTTTCCCCATACTTATTCAATCTATATGCTGAGCAAATAATCTGAGAAGCTGGACT
>NW_006934422.1:0-1038 GCF_000298275.1 Orycteropus afer afer
TACAAAATTACAACACAACTTCCAGTGTTCTCATGGTTTAACTTTGTCAACACATTTAATTCCAATGAACATGTTACCTTAGGTACTGCTGTTTTCTGGGTTTAGATAAGAAAATTGACACAGATGTTCAAGTAATTTATAAAACTTCAGAGCTAGTAAGTGTTGGCTATGTTGTGATGTCATGGTAGGTTTATGAGGAAATGTAAGCTCATGATACTACACGATTAATTATAATTAATTCCAGCAGGCTGAGTAAAAATTCTAAAAGTGTAGTAAACAATGTGATAAATATTTTTTAATGCATCATCTACTGCCCCTTTATTTTCAGTATGAGTTAGTACTCTTGACACATCAGAGATTTCAACCTTTGGGATGTTAACTGTGAATTAAAATTATAGACAACACAATATTTATTTCCAGACAACATTTTGTTTTAACTTGACCATTAAAATTCAAATGCCTACTGAAAGTTGTATTTCCAAAATACTAACATTGCTTTTATACTACTGATTCCATCAACTCTATGTATCTTTTTCCACAAATACTGACATTACTTAAGGTAAGGCCTGATTTTATACATGGATTCTTCTTGTAATGTTTCCATTTTATTTGTTCTGATCTAAACCAAAACAAGGGAGCTCTGGTAGCATAGTGCCTAAGGCACCTGACTGCTAACTAGAAGGCTGGAAGTTCAAACCCACTAGTCACTCCTCAGAAGGAAGATAGGACAATCTCCTTCCGTAGTGATACTGCCTCACAAACCCAAGGAGGCTATAAGTCAGGTCCAACTCGACGGCACATAACACCAACAACAAACCAAAACAAAGCACTTTGCCCTTGCGCTGATTCAACTCATAGCAACCCCACAGGACAGAGTGCAACTGCTGCACAGACTTTCAAAGGCGGTAAATTGTTATGGAACCAGACTGCCACATCTTCGCTCACCAGAACAGCTGGTGTCTTCAAAGTGCAGATGTTTTGGTTAGCAGCCTAGTGCTTAACTACTATGCCACCAGTGCTCCTTGTATGACTTTAAAA
>NW_006934422.1:2486-2978 GCF_000298275.1 Orycteropus afer afer
TGTCAGAGTGGCACTAGGTAACCAGAACACATACTCTTTTCCTTGTATCCTAATAATCCAGGGCACATCATGTGTTGGGAATTGCTGACAATGCAACATTTGGGCATCCTTAGGCACCAATTTTCATAGGTTTGGTACATTTCTAAACTTAAGAGACCATGAATTAATGGATTCATGTGAGGCCCACAATAGATAATTTTCTATACCTTTAAAAGCCACAGAATGAAGGGCATGATGGACTGATCTTCCTTCTCAAAAGTCTACACTTTTTGCTAAGATGTCAGAGAAACTATGCATAGTGAAACTCTTATTGAGTAGTAGAATAGAGCAGTTTTTACAGAGAATAATTCTTACATCTTGATGTATGATACTATGATTGGAATATAATATTCATTAGAAAAAAAAATCAGAATACCACAAAGTCTAAAGAAAATGAAACTAATTCAAAAGTGTTGTTAACATTTTCATCTAATTATGTTTCTTGGTGTGTAA
>NW_006934423.1:0-3064 GCF_000298275.1 Orycteropus afer afer
CTCAAGACCTCCCCCCACCACTTCTCTCCGCTGGCAGCAGTCGGCCCTGTCCCGCTCGGAGCCCAGAGGACACCTAGGCCATCACGGACAAGTCATCCAGTCAGCAGGGGACTGGCCCTAACTGCCAAGCTCTGAGGTGGGGGGACCATGGGTAATCGAGTTTAGGCTTCACACAACTCCACAGGGTCGGTGCTAACCCACCCCCACCCTGCAGCAGCAAGAGGTGCCCCGGGTCACTGGGACGCGACTGCACAAAGCCTGCCCTGGAGACAGCTGCATTCCCTGACAGGATCTCTCCAGCAGCCCCCCTCTAGCACCCGTCCCTCCCCTCTCCTTGGGGAGGCAGTTATGATGCCTTGGTGAGGGGGACGGGCCCTGGAAGGACACACCCAGCGCCACCCGAGTACAGGCATGGCCCGGGTTCTCGGGTGCACGCCCACTGTGCCCTGGGTCCCTGCCTCAAGGATGACGGTGTGGAGCTGGAGGCCCGTCCGGTGACAGTGCTCAGCCTGGTGCTTGGGCACTGACAGCACCCAACACATACTCCTCTGACTCTTGTCCCTGGGCGAGACTGTTCCCTGCCCGCCCCCGGGCTCCTCTGACACCAGCTGCCCTGGCCTCCTCCTCCTTGTCCTGGTCTCAGCCTCCTTCGGAGGCTCCTCTTCCTCTGCTCACTCCTGGGCCCTGTGTCCCAGGCCCCCACGTGGCCTCTCCTCCCTCTACATCTGGGCCTCTGCTCCCCTTCACAGCCCTGAGTGCCCACATCGGTTCACCCTCTGCCAGCCTGATGGGCCACCAAGGGTCCCCATCGTGGTTTTTGTGGGATGTGGGCGGTCGACTGTTCCCACGCGGCCTGTCCACTGCCATTTCTGCCACTGGGGCAGTGCCTCCACTGAAGGTGGCCTGGTTCCCACATTCAGTCCTCGGCTGGCTGGCCCTCTTCTCGCCCCCAGCATACACTGCGGAGGACCCCGTCTGAGCCCGGGGAGTGGGATGCCCCGTGAGCAGCGATGGGTTGGCGTGCCCTCCCACCTGGCACTGAGAGTACCTGCTTGTGGCTGAAGAGGAAACGCCCCTCCACGTGGGTCAGCTCCTTCCCCTGTACCACAAGAGGATGAGAAGAGACCATGAGCACGTGGTGGCAATGCTGGGTAAGGGGGGTAGACGGGTGTTGGCTGGCAGGGCGTGCAGGTTAGAAGCGCTAGGAGGGCCGGGCCCAGAGGCCAGGCTGACGGGCCCCGGCCTTCACCTCACTTATCTGGCACGGTCCCTGCTCCTGGCTGGGTCAGCCTCCACGGGAGGGGCAGCCAGCAGCACAGACATGCTTCGGTAACGGGTGAATGTCCCTAGGCGGTCTTTGACAAGGGGAGACAAGGGACGTGACAGCCCCCCTCCCACTGTCACGGCCAAAGGAAACTCGACTTTGGCCACCTGGCACGCATTCCCATCCCTGTGTCTTGTAGGGCTGTCTCGTGGACGGTGGAGGTGATAGCACCTGCCTAAGGTCCCTGGAGGCGGGGCGGGTCTCTTGTCTCTGGGTCCCTGGCCTGTGACTGGGCGCAAGACAAGCTGCCTGAGGCCGCTGGGCAGGGATGCCTTCGTCTCTGTAAATTCCACGAGGCCCCCTGAGAGGACGAAGGGGCCAGAGCTCAGGGGAAGGGACACGGGGCCTGCGGGGCCTGAGGCACCCCCTCGCCATGCAGCACGGGACAGGGACAGGCACGCAAGCACGTTGGACCTCGGGCACCTCTGACGACCCTCCTCCCAAGGCGCCTGTGCCTGCGTAACACACTGTCGCACTTACGGGCCCACGTACTTACGAACACACGCACTCACGTGGCCCCTCCCACGAGCTGGTCCTGGAACGTCCGTCTCCCTGGGGGAAGCTGTTTGGGGTGCACCCTGAGGCGTGTATGTGGCTTAGGCTTGGGGGAAGGGGGTCAGAAGCTGGCGGTCAGAAGCGGATGGGGCGGAGGTTATGGGACTGGGGAGGGGAAAGGAGGGGAAGGGGCGGGGTGAAGCCACGAGTGGGCATGGCTAGCGGGGAAGGCGGAGCTGTGGGGCTGAGGGGAAGAAGGGGAGGTGCTGCAGGCGCACGTGGGTGAGGCTGCGGGAGGAGCAGGGCGGAGCTCTGAGGCGGGCACAGTGGTGGGGAGGAGGAGCTTTGAGGTAACCGGGGGGCGTGGCTGTGGGAGGAGTAGGGCGGAGCTCTGTGATGGGGTTGGGCTGCGTGGAGGAGGAGCTGTGACCCACTGAAGGGTAGGGCTGCCGCGCGGGCGCAAGGCAGTGCTGTGAGGTTGACACAGTCGTGGGGAGGGGGAGCAGTGAGGTAGCTGAGAGTCGTGGCTGAGGGAGAAGCCAGGCTGTTGCGGGGAGCTGGACCTCCAGGGAGGTGCTCTGGAAGGCATGGGGCTGGATGTACGTGGGAGCAGAGGCTTGGCTGCAGAAGGAGTCGGGCGGGGCTCTGTGGTAGGGAGGGGCTTTGGGAAGGAAGAGTTGTGTTGTACTGAGTGCCCAATGCTGCAGGAAGAGGGCTGGGGAAGTGTAGGGCGGGGTTTCCTGAGAAGCGGTGTGGGGCTGTGAGGCCGGGCTGCGGGAGAGGTGGGGCAGAGCTCTGAGGTGGGGCGGGGCTGTGGGTCGTCAGAGTTGTGCGGTCGCTGAGGGGCGGGGTTTGGGGCGAATGGGGCGGGGCTCTGAGGTGCATGGGGCTGTGGGGAGGAGACCCTGTGAGGTCGCTGAGGGTCGAGGCTTTGGAAGGAGTGGGGCGGAACTCTGAGGTGAGGCAGGGCTATGGGGTAAGAGCTGTGTGGTAGCTGAGGGGCGTGGTTTGGGGCGAGTGGCGCGGGGCTCTGATGTGGAGGGACTGTGGGGAGAAGGTTCTGTGAGGTAGTCGATGGGGAGGGCTGTACGAGGAGTGGGGCGGAGCTCCAAGGTGGGGCGGGGCTGTGGGGAGTAAGATCCATGAGGTTGCTGAGGGGCGGGGTTTGGGGAGAGTGGGGCGGGGCTTTGAGGTGGGGCGGGGTTGTGGGGAGGAGGCTCTGTGAGGTCGCTGAGGGGCGGGGTT
>NW_006934424.1:0-710 GCF_000298275.1 Orycteropus afer afer
TTTATCAAATGCCTTTTCTGCATCAATTGATATTATCAAGTGGTTCTTCTCCTTTGCTGTACTTATGTTGTGGATGGCATTTGTTTTTCTAATGTTGAACCATCCTTGCATACCTGATATGAATCCCACTTGGTCATAATGAATTATTTTTTGGATATGTTGTGGAAATCTATTGGTTAGGGTTTTGTTGAAGATTTTAGTGTCTATATTCATGAGGGATGTTCATCTGTAGTTTTCCTTTTTAATGATATCTTTGCCTGGTTTTGGTATCAAGGTTATGCTTGCTTCATAAAATGAATTTGGGAGGATTGGTCTCAGTTCTTCTATGAATGGTTGAATTCTCCAGCAAAATTTCTTGGCCAGGAATTTTTTGTTGGTAAGTTTTTTAATGACTTGTTTAATTTCTTCTTTTGTTATGGAACTGTTCAACTTTTCCACCTCAGTCTGTGTTAGTTTAGGTAAGTAGGTGCCTCTAGAAATCTGTCCATTTCTTCCATATTTTCAAATTTGTTGGAGTACAGTTCTTCACAGTATCCTTTTTTTCTTTTTTTTAATTGTGATTTGGGTGAAGATTTACAGAGCAAATTCACTTTCCATACAGTGTAATGTAATAGTCCACTCTATCTTGCAACTCTCTTTACTTTCTCACCATTTAGATGTTCTGTAACTGCACAGTCTTTTCCCTCTTTTTGTTTGTAGTTGTCCTCACT
>NW_006934424.1:1740-2959 GCF_000298275.1 Orycteropus afer afer
CTGTTGTTTCTGAGGCATCATGGCATTGTTGTATTTAGATCTCTATTAACTCTTTGTGAAGAGCAGCCAAGGGTGATTCAGACTCTTCTTGGTGGTTTTTTTATTGTTGGCCTGTTGGTGGAGAAGGAGGTAGTGGCGTTGTAGGAGACGTGGGTGTAGTTGTGTCTTCTGGGGACTGTTGTTATCTCCCATTCAGTTAGACAGAAATAACCATCAAAAAACTAAAAGCCCATGGATGAAAAACACACCATGTATTCACACAGGAACAATAACCAAACAAAGAAAAAAAGGGGAAAAAAATGAAGAAAAACCAAGAAAACCTGCAATATCTGGAGATAGGGCACTAAGAAAAAAAAACATAGAAAAGGCAAATAATAAAAGAAAAAAAAATGGGAAAAATGCAAAAAGAAAATCAAGGAACAGGGTTAACCACAAGAAAGAAGGGGGGGGGAACCCTTAAATTTTTAATAAATAAATAATAAAATTTCAACCAGGCACAGGGAAAAGAAAGGAAAAATGCTGAAAACTAGGACCTGGGAAGGGGAAAATTAAGAGTAATAATAAAAAGGACAAAAGTATTAATGATATTAGTTGTTTTAAAACAGACAAATACAAGCAAAATAATCACCAGAGAAAAGAGAGAAAAAAAGAAGAAAAATTAAAAATTAAAAATGAGGAAAAATACAAAATCGTTGGAGGACAGGGCAAGGCACCCAGGCTCCATCTGAGGACACAGACTGTGATGGAGTTCCTGTGGGCCCATAAGGTAGGTGGGAGTGGGGGATGGCTGCATCTCCATTCACCAAGCGGGTGTGGGGTATAAGAGTAACAAGAGGAATATCGTACCTTGTCAGTCTCGCAGGTCCCAAGTGTCCTTGGGGTTGCTGGAAAGCAGAATGTGTTCTTAAGCCCCAGGAATCTGTGAGAGTGCTGTCTCTTTAAATATCCCAAATAGTCAAGCTTTTTAAACCTTCAAAATGGCGGCACCCTCTGGACCGGCAAAAGTCCACAGTTAATCCCACTTTTCTCTTCACCTTCTGTTTGTTTCCCAGCCACCGTGCACAGTCCTCCGTGCAGTCCCTGGCCAAGAGGGTGATTTTTAGGTTAATTCTTAGGTCCCGCCACCACTCGTGAATCTCCAAGCTGTTGGTGCTGTCAGGATTGCTCAGGATCACTGCAAGTCCACCGTTCTGTCTGTCTCCTTTTTTGGTATTTTCAC
>NW_006934425.1:0-3104 GCF_000298275.1 Orycteropus afer afer
GTAGATTGCCCAACATTCCTTCCGAAGAGTGGCTGGTGGGTTTGAACTGCCAGCCTTCTGGTTAGCAGTCAAGTGCCTTAGTGAGCTGAAGTCTTGCTATCCTTGTTTCTAAGGAGCATTCCACTTGTATTTCTTGTAAGAGTGATTTATTTGTTCCTCTGGCATTCCACAGTATATTCAATATTTTTTACCAACACCATAACTCAAACGAGTCAATTTTTCTGCCTTTTTTATTGTCGAGTGTTCTTACGGAGGCCTAAGTGGTATTCCCTTCTCACACATCTATGATCCCCCTTGTAATTGGGCAAGACCAGGGTAGTGGTGGTAGTGTTGCTTTTTTTTCTCTTGAGTGCATTTATTTATAAAATATCCATCCCCTGTAGATCTATACACCCATGTTTATCATAGCATTATTTACAATAGCAAAGAGGTGAAAACAACCTAAATGCCCAACAACAGATGAATGGATAACCAAACTATGGTATATACACATAGTGGAATATTATGCAACATTAAAGAATGATGAAGAATCACTGAATCACCTCATAATGTGGATGAAATTGGAAGACATTATGCTGAGTGAAATAAGTCAATCACAGAAGGACAAATATTGTATGAGTCCATTATTAGAAAATGTCAAGGAAAGGTTTACACAAGCAAAGAAATCATCTTTGTTGGTTACCAGGGATGGGAGAGGTGGGGAAGGGAGGGAAAATAGATGGATAGATAAATTTGATGTGGGTGAAGAGATTTTAAAAAATAGTAATAATAATATAAAAAAAAGAAATAATATTAGCTTTTAGGAGCTCTGGTGGTATAGTGCCTAAGGCATTTGACTGCTAACCAGAAACCTGGTAGTTCAAACCCACCAGCCACTCCTCGGAAGGAAGATTGGGCAATCTACTTCTGTAGAGCTACTGCCTTGGAAACTGAGGAAGGGTTTCTATGAGTCAAATTGATTCAACCATGGTGAGGTTTGTTATTATTATTATTATTTGATCATTTTTGAAACTAGGCATGGGCAAATGGGGGTTCATTGTACTAGTCTTTGTTTCTGTTTGAAGTGTTTTATAATACAGTTTTGAAATAATAATAATCAGTATGTCCATCCTCTGTACAATTAGAACACATGAGCATGCCATTTTCCATCCAGAGATCCAGCTGAATGTTTATGTTCTCATGAATCTGGGCTCGTTAGGCCACAAGCAATGATAGGGATAATCTTTTCCTTTTTGTAAATGTAACATCTGAGAGTCTCTCTTGCCTCTGCATACCTTGTGCTTATACTATATTTGTTGATAGTGCTGTTATTAATGTAATTTATCTTCTTTACAGAACTTGTGAGAAAATGTGTACCATATTTTATATGAAATTCTTAATACCTACAAAAATATTTTTCACTAAATACCATATTTCATTGGTTCTAAGATGCCTTTTTTTTTTCCAAATTTTATCATCTTGAAATTGGAATTGCATAGCCAACATATCAGCATGCTTTCTTCTTTTTAGTAGCATATTAAATATTTGTGCATGTAATAATGGTTGCATCTTAGATTTGATAAAAGATAGATATTTAGTATTATTAGATTAATAAGTGAATGCACATATTGTATATGAATGTTGCTAAAGGAAACCCTATGAGAAAGGGAAAACATTGGTATAGATACAACTATAACATGGATATTAATGTACATTTTCAGGTAGATAGATAATAAATGCTTAATACTTATCAATGATGGGTGGGAATGAAGCTTTCTTACTTTTTCAAGAAGAAATCAAATGTCTTTTTTTCATTTCAGAAAAGATGGATTCACATTTTCATTGTCACAGAAGATTTGATGTTAAGTATTAGTTCAAGCTACACTCTGGAGGCAGTCAATTGCCTACATCAGAAATTGCCATTCCCAGGATAGTCAGCTAGGATCTAAACTTCAAGGCCAGAGTTGGCTACTTCTCTGTTTTACTGTCTTTATCCAGATCAATATTAAAAGATGTGCTAATCTGCATCATGATTTTTTTTTTTTTCTTTGCACTGATACCTAGGAGGAGAGAGAAGAGCAAAGTCTGTAGTTTTGTTGGAATAATACAAAACTTGCTTGCAATTAGCTGGAATTTGGTTCCTGGAAACACTGCAGTCCTAAAGGCAAATGGCATGAGTACTGCTCATTCTTCAGGGGGTGCTTAGTAAGGGACACTTTAGACAACCCACTGGAAACCTTGTCCTTAAAAGTTGTTCTTACATGAATCTCCAAATCAGTTATTCTTTACTTTAGAGTACCTAAGATTTGCCTAGTTGTTGTTGTTGTTATGTGTCGTCGAGGTGGACCCAACTCATAGCGACCCCTCCTTGGGTTTCTGAGGCAGTGTCACTGTGGAAGTAGATTACCTAACCTTCCTTCCGAGAAGTGGCTGGTGGGTTTGAACCTCCAGGCTTCTGGTTAGCAGTCAAAACGCCTTAGGCACTACACCACCAGAGCTTATTAAATTATAGATCCCTGGATTTAAATTTCATGGGTTTCTGATGATAGTGATCTGGGTCACACTTTGAGAAGTATTATTGTAAATTGTTCTGTGTAACTGAAGTCTTTTCTCTGATTAGTTAGGAAGTCAGCTTATGAAATAATTGGTTCTCACTTGGGAGTGCAACCTGTGTCCACAAAGTAAAACACAACTGTGGGTGTTGGTTCCCTTGAAACTTCTGATGCCCTGAAGCCATTAAGGGGTACCCCACAGGACTTTTGACCTAAAAGTTAGAAAAGGAGTAAGTTATAATAGTGTGTTATAAAAGAGGTCAGTTCTGAAAGCACATTAAGTGGCATTTAGCAAAAAATAAATACTGATTTTCTTCTTCTTGCTAAGAAATCATTAATGGCTCTTTATTTCCAAGTGTGTGTATTTCAAACTATCAAATAAATAAGTTCCAAACCCTTAGCTTTGATCTCTTCAGAGCAGATATATCTCTTTTGGGCATTTGTTAGACATGCTCACTTTGTATCCCTTTAGGACAGAGTCCTCCTGACATGGGATTCTGTTATGAAATTGGAAGCAGATAGAATTAGGAGAGGACTGAAAACAATGTACAATGGGAAAGTTTTTTTTTTTTT
>NW_006934426.1:0-852 GCF_000298275.1 Orycteropus afer afer
CTGAGGAGCTCATCTTCCTGCACTATATCAGACAATGTTTCAGGGCTATTCATAAAGTTTTCCACTAATATATCAGACAATGTTTCACAGTTATTCATAAGATTTTCATTGGGTAATTCCCTGAGAAGTTGGTGGCCCTTTCCTTCTTTCCAGTCTGTCTTAGTATGGAAACTTTGCCGAAACCTGTCCACCATGGGTCACCCTGCTGGTATTTGAAACCCTGGTGGCATAGCTTCAAACCTCACAGCAACAAGCAAGCCAACAGAATATGACAAACTGACCGTTGGGTAATATTGACATTTTCACAATATTTAGTCTTCCTATCCATGAACATGGCATGTTTTTCCATTTATGTAGGTCTCCTGCAGTTTCTTGTAGTAGTGTTTTGTAATTTTCTTTGAACAGGTCTTTTATATTCCTGGTCAGGACATCAGACGATGTATAGCACTGGGCAAGTCAGTTGCAAAGGACCTCTTTCAAGTGCTGAGGAGCAAAGATGTCTCTTTGAGGAGTAAGGTGCCCCTGACACAAGCCATGGAATTTTTAATTGCCTCATATGTGTGTGAGAGCTGGACAATGAATAAAGAATACCGAGGAAGAATTGACGCTTTTGAGCTGTGGTGTTGGCAAAGAATGCTGAAAGTACCACAGACTGCTAAAAGAACTAACAAATCTGTCCTGGAGGAAGTGCACCGGGAATGCTCCTTGGAAGCAAGAATGACCAGACTTTGTCTTACCTACTTTGGTCATGTTGTCCGAAGGAACCATTCCCTGGAGAAGAATGTCATGCTTGGTAAGGTGAAGGGTCGATGAAGGAAGGCAAGGCCCTCAATGAGATGGACTGACACAGTG
>NW_006934426.1:2587-3112 GCF_000298275.1 Orycteropus afer afer
CAAACTCACCAGCCACTCCTCAGAAGGAAGATAGGGCAATCTACTTCTGTAGTGATACTGCCTTGGAAACCCAAGGAGTGGTCGCTATAAGTCAGGTCTGACTCAATGGCAAATAACAAAAACAACAACAATTTTACAACATTGAGATCTGAGAAAATGCTTTGTAGCATTTCAATGTTTCTAAATTTATTGAGGCTTGTTTTGTAGCCTAACATATTGTCTATTCTGAAGAATGATCCATGTGCACTGGAGAAGAATGTGATTGTGTTTTTGTTGGGTGGAGAGTTCTGTATAAGTCTATTAGGTCTAGTTGGTTGATTGTGTTGTTGACATCTTCTGTATCTTTGTTGAGCTTTTTCTAATTGTTCTGTCCTTCATCAAAAGTGGTGTGTTATGGGTATATGGATGGATAGATAGGTGGACAGGCTAAATGATTAGGTATGTCTATGAAAGAGGGAGTGTACCCAAGATTATATATAGGGTTGGCAGACAATGGTCCTATAAGTTTATGTGAATGATCAGAAT
>NW_006934427.1:0-723 GCF_000298275.1 Orycteropus afer afer
CCTGACACAAGCCATGATATTTCCAATTGCCTCATATGTATGTGAGAGCTGGACAATGAATAAGGAAGACGGAAGAAGAGTTGATGCTTTTGAGTTGTGGTGCTAGCAGAGAATGCTGAAAGTACCATGGACCGCTAAAAGAACTAATAGATCTGTCCTCGAGGAAGTGCAGCCAGAATGCTCCTTGGAAGCAAGAATGGCCAGACTTCACCTCATCTATTGTGGACATGTTGTAAGAAGGGATCATTCCCTGGAGAAGGATGTCATGCTTGGTAAGGTGGAGGGTCGAGGAAAGAGGGGGAGTCCTTCAACGAGATGGATTGACACAGTGGCTGCGATGATAGGCTCAAGTATAGCAGGGATTGTGGGGCTGGCACGGGAGTGGGCAGTGTTTTGTTCTGCTGTGCATGGAGTCGCTATGAGTCAGAAACAACTCAATGGCACTTAACAACAACAACAACAATTTAAAATAAATAGAGATTTCCAAAGTGTTTCAACAAGAAAGAAATATTAACTTTAAGATACACAAGGCTTCAGTCTATATACCCAAGGGATGGCCTAATTTCTCTCTGGATCTTTTGCTGTGTTGAGAGCCACGTGGTCTTTTTTATTATGCCTTTGATCCATGGAAATGTTGTATTTCTCTTTGTTACTTTATTTTTTCATGTCTAATTTGATCTAAAGTATCCCCTGTGAATTATATGTATGTAAATATATATTGTT
>NW_006934427.1:3365-3982 GCF_000298275.1 Orycteropus afer afer
TATATATATATATTTTTTTTTTTTGGCTGTTGTTGTTGTTATGTACGATTGAGTCGGACCCGACTCATATATGTTTAGTATCTCTTTATTTAGGTATTGAAGAAGGAATTTATCATGTCATGTTAAATGTTAACTTGCTAGCGTATTGCTTACTAATCCATGTGTCAGTGGTACATTTTAATTAGAATCATGTCTAATTCGTAAGTTGGAGAGATAGAGTCAAGAGGTCCACACATGGCTGCATAAGAGTGATGATTCCCCTCAGATGTGCTGTGGACATGGCAGAAAATGTATTTGGCATGCAAGTTAAAAATGTTAACAAAAAATATGAATTCCACAGTTTCCAAGGTACACAAAGCAATGCTATTATAGGGCTTACAGAGAACTTTCTTGATGCCAGCTGAGATATGCATATTTTTTGTTCTATCTCTCCACAATTGCTATGAATTGTCATGGTAAAGCAACCAATTGTTGAATTTCCTTCTACCTCCTACTTTATTTATTTATTTATTTATTTATTTATTTTTAAATTTTATTTTGATTTCGGTGAAGATTTACAGAGTAAATTCACTTTTCATACAGCAGTTCACATATACTTTGTCTCATGTCATTGACCA
>NW_006934428.1:0-661 GCF_000298275.1 Orycteropus afer afer
ATCTACTTCCGTAGTGATACTGCCTCGGAAACCCAAGGAGGGGTCGCTATGAGTCGGGGCCGACTCGATGGCAAACAACAACAACAACAACATATAAATTATATGTATACATATATATATACACACACATATGTATATGTGTATATATATATATTAATATATATGTATATGTATATTTGTGTGTATATATATGTGTATATATATATATGTATGTATATGTGTAAACTCAATACATCGCAATGCTGTTAAGTCAGATCTAACTCATACTGACCCCTTTTTGGGTTTCTGAGGCAGTATCACTACGGAAGTAGATTGCCCAACCTTCCGTTTGGGGAGTTGCTGGTGAGCTTAAACCACCAGATTTCTGCTTAGCAATCAACTGCCTTAGGCACTACACCACCAGAGCTTCCTTACATATATGTGTATATATGTATATATATATATATGTGTTGTGGTTGTTGTTGTTAGGTGCCGTCGAGTCATTTCCGACTCATAGCAACCGCATGCACAGCAGAACAAAACACTGCCCAATCCCGTGCCAGCTCCATGATCCCTGCTATACTTGAGCTCATCATCGCAGCCACCGTGTCAATCCATCTAGTTGAAGGGCTCCCCCTCTTTCATCGACCCTCCACCCTACCAAGCATGACATCCTTCTCCA
>NW_006934428.1:2331-3012 GCF_000298275.1 Orycteropus afer afer
TTGCTAGCTTTTAAGATCCCAGTCGCTACTCGCCAAAGTAGGAGGTGGAACAATGTTTTGTATAGTATGTTATGCCAATAGAGCTTGATGTCCCCGGTGACCACAGTCTTAAGGCCACAGGTTCAACTTCTCGGTCCCTCTGGGACCACCAAGCAGTGGTCACAACCTTGCCCCTTGTCAGCTCTACTATACACCTGGATATTCTGATCATTCACATAAACTTATAGGACCATTGACTGCCAACCCTATATATGTTCCTAAACACACTCCCCATTTCATAGACATACCTAATCATTTATCCTGTCCACACATCTATCCATCCATATACCCGTGTTTGCCTTCACTGACAACGCAGTATTGTAAGTGCAAAAGGGTTCATATTTGTTGTGTGTACCTCCCATGTACCTGTCTATGTCTTTCTCATCCTCAATGCTGCCATATAGGTCACTCACATTTGGTACATTGCTCTTCTCTTCACCCAAATCAATAATTATCTCTATCTATCTAACAGCGTTCCCTCCCCTTCCCTCCCAGCCCTGGTAACTAACAAAGAAAATTTCCTTCTATAGATAAATCTTTCCTTAAATTTTACAATAATGGACTAATACAATATTTGTCCTTTTGTGATTGACTTATTTCACTCAGCATAATGTCCTCCAAGTTCACCCACGTTATGTGGTG
>NW_006934429.1:0-900 GCF_000298275.1 Orycteropus afer afer
GAACAGGAGTGGCAATATTAATTTCTGATCAAATTGACTTTAACACAAAAACCACATATGAGACAAGGAAGGACATTATATAACGATTGAAAGATCAATTGAACATGAAGATATAACCATAATAAATATCTATGGACCCAATGAAAGAGCCCCAAAATACATAAATCAGACTTAAAAAGAGTTGGAAAGCCAAATAGATGACTCCACAATCATAGTGGGAGAATTTAATACACCATTTTCTTTGAAAGATAGAATAACTGGAAAGAAACTCAACAAAGATGCAGAAGAGTTAAACAACACAATCCACCAATTCGGCCTTATAGACATCTGTAGAGCACTTCACCCAAGAGCAGAACAATATACATTCTTCTCCAGTGCACATGAAATATTTTCCATGATAGACCATATGTTAGGCCATAAAGAAAGCCTTAATAAATTTAAAAACATTGAAATACTGCAAAGCATCTTCTCAGATCATAGTGCTATCAAATTAGAAATCAACAATAGGAAGATCAACAGAAAAGAGTAAACACATGGAAACTGAACAGTACCCTCCTTGAGAAACATTGGGTAAGAGAAGAAATCAAAATTGAAATTTGAAAATTCCTTGATTCAAATGAGAATGAAAACACAACATATCAAAATCTTTGGGACACAGTGAAAGCAGTGACCAGAGGCCAATTTATGGCAATAAATGCACACATCAAAAAAGAAGAAAGAGCCAAAATCAATACTTTAAACAAACATCTCCAACAATTAGAGAAAGAAAAGCAAGAAAAGCCTGCAGTCACTAGAAAAAAGGAAGTAATCAAGATTCAAACAGAAATCAATGAAACAGAAAATAGAAGGGCTATAGACAAAATCAACAAGACCAGAAGTTGGTTTTTTGAAAAGATCAAT
>NW_006934429.1:2374-2847 GCF_000298275.1 Orycteropus afer afer
GATGGATCAAAGACTTAAATGTGAAACCTAAAACTAGAGAGTTCCTCAAGGAAAATCTAAGGGCAAATTTAAGGGCCCTAATATATGGCATAAATAGTCTGTCAAACATAACTAAATATTGCACAAACAGCAGAACAGAAACCAGATGATTATGACCTTCTAAAAATTAATTTCTTATGTGCCTCCCAAGACTTTTCCAAAAGAGTCAAAAGAGAACCTACAGATTGGGAAAAAAATATATGGAAATAAAATATCTGACAATGGACTTATCTCTAGAATTTATAGAAAACTCCAACACCTCAATAACAAAAAGAGACAATTCAATTAAAAATGGGCAGAAGACATGAATAGACACATCACCAAGGAGGATATTCAAGCAGCCAACAAACATATGAAGAAATGCTTGCGATCATTAGCTATTAGAGAGATGCAAATCAAAACAACGAGATACCATCTTGATCCAGCACTAGCAG
>NW_006934430.1:0-491 GCF_000298275.1 Orycteropus afer afer
AATGCTGCTTCTTCCTCAGGGATGTGTTCTGGGTCTGTATCCTGCTCCCTTGTTTCTACCACTTTATCTCCCTTCTTTGTGTGGACTGTGATGGTCTGTTGTCTCCCAGGCATCGTGGCGTTATTGTATTTAGATCTCTGGTAACTGTTTGTGAATTGCAGCCAAGGGTGATTCAGGCTCTTCTTGGTGCTTTTTATTGTTGGCCCATTGGTGGACAAGGAGGTAGTGGCTGTCACTCAGTAAATGAAGTTGCAGGAGGTGTTGGTGTAGTTGTATCTTATGGGCACTGTTGTTATCTCCCACTCAATCAGACACAAATTACAATTCAAATAACCTTCAAAAAATTTGTCAGTCTTGCAGGTCCTGAGTGTCCTTGGGGTTGCTGGAAAGAAGAACGCGTTCTTAAGCCCCAGGAATCTGCGAGAGCACTGTTTTTTAAATATCCAAAATAGTCAAGCCACTTTTTAAACCTTCAAAATGGTAGCACTCTC
>NW_006934430.1:2379-3751 GCF_000298275.1 Orycteropus afer afer
GATAGAGAGGGAGAACAATGTGGAACAAAACTCAAAATCATTTGTAGGAAAAAAAAAGGGGGAACCAGGTTTGCTGGTCTGATAGAGCCTGGTGGAACCACTGAGACTATGGCCCCAGCTGCCCTTCAGATCTGGAATTGAAGCCATGCCTGTGGCTTACAGCCAAACAATAGACAGTCATATGAGTTGAACATTTACCTGAGGTAGATACACTCCTTGGAGAGAACAATCATGGGAGAAAAAAGGGTTGCTTATGCACAGGAAGACAGCTCAGGGGCAGGAGCACATGGAAGGATGGACACAGGGAAGAGGTAACTATAGGGAGGAAGGAGGAGAGGAGTTGTTGCATTGTGGCAAATTGTGGTCAATGTCATGGGACAAAGTGTTTGTGAACTGCTGTATGGAAAGTGAATTTGCTCTGTAAATTTTCACCCAAATCACAATTAAAAAAAAAAGAAAGAAAGGAAAGAAAAATGTTGATGGTACCTGTATTGGGATTGCATTGAAAGTGTAGATTGCTTTGGGTAATATTGATATTTTCACAATATTCATTCTTCCCCTCCATGAACATAGTTCATACAGTTTTCTTTATATAGGTCTTTTGTGTCTCTGGTAAGATTTATTCCTAAATATTTTATCTTTTTGGTAGCTATTGTAAATGGTATTGTTTTTCTTATTTCCTTTTCAAAGACCTCTCTGTTGATGTAGAAGAATCCAAGTGACTTTTGTATGTTGACCTTCTATCCTGCCACTTTGCTGAATCTTTTTATTAGTTCCAGTAAATTTTTTGATGATTCTCTTGGGTTTTCTTTGTATATGATCATGTCGTCTGCAAATAGAGATAGCTTTACCTCTTTGCCAATTTGGATGCCTGTTATTTCTCTTTCTTGCCTTATTGCCCTGGCTAGGACTTTCAATACAATGCTAAATACAAGTGGTGATAGAGGACATCCTTGTCTGGTTCCCGTTTGCAAGGGAATGATTTCAGTCTTTCTTTGTTAACAATAATGTTGGCTGTTGGCTTTGTGTTGTTGTTGTTAAGTGCCGTCGAGTTGTTTCCGACTCATAGCGACCCCATGCACAGAAGAATGAAACACTGCCCGATCCCACGCCAGCCCCCAAATCCCTGCTATACTTGAGCCCATCATCGCAGCCACCGTATCAATCCATCTCGGTGAAGGCCTCTCCCTCTTTTGTCGACCCTCCACCCTACCAAGCATGACATCCTTCTCCAGGGAATGGTCACTTCTTACAACATGACCAAAATAGGTAAGATGAAGTCTGGCCATTCTTGCTTCCAAGGAGCATTCTGGCTGCACTTCCTCCAGGACAGATCTGTTAGTTCTTTTAGCAGTCCATGGTACTTTCAGCA
>NW_006934431.1:0-1200 GCF_000298275.1 Orycteropus afer afer
GTCAATGTCATGAGACAAAGTATATGTGAACTGCTGTATGAAAAGTGAATTTACTCTGTAAATCTTCACCCAAATCCTAATAAAGAAAAAAAAAATTGACAAACTATTGGCAAATTTAACAAAGGAAAAGATGACGATAATACAAATAACACAAATAAGAAACAAATTGGGCAACATCACAATAGAACCAATTGAAAAAAAAAAAGATAATATCAGGGTACTATGAAGAACTGTACTCCAACAAATATGAAAATCTGGAAGAAATGGACAGATTTCTAGAAATATACTACTTACCTAAACTAACACAGACTGAGGTGGAAAAGTTAAACAGACCCATAACAAAAGAAGAAATTGAACAGGTCATAAAAAAAATTACCAACAAAAAAAAAGTCCTGGCCCAGACTGTTTCACTGGAGAATTCTATGGAATGTTCAGAGAAGAACTGAAACCAATCCTTCTCAAACAATTCCAGAATATAGAAAAAGATGGAATCCTCCCAAATTCATTTTATGAAGCAAGCATAACCTTGGTACCAAAACCAGGCAAAGACATGAGTAAAAAGTAAAACTACAGACCAATATCCCTCATTAATATAGATGCAGAAATCTTCAACAAAATACTACCAATAGACTCCAACTACATATCAAAAACTAGTTCATTATGACCAAGTGGAATTCATATCAGGGTATGTAAGGATGGTTCACCATTAGAAAAATAATCAATATCATCCATCACATAAATAAAACAACGAAAAAAGAACCACGTGATCATCTCAAATGATGCAGAAAAGGCATTTGATAAAATCAAACCCCTATTCCTGATAAAAACTCTCAGCAAAATAGCAATAGAAAGAATATTCCTCAACATAATAAAGGGCATATATGCAAAACCAACATTATACTCAATAGAGAGAGACTGAAACCATTCCTCTTGCAAACAGGAACCAGACAAGGATGCCCTCTATCACTACTTCTGTTCATCATTATATTGGAAGCCCTAGCCAGGGCAATAAGGCAAGAAAGGGAAATCAAAGGTAAAGGAAGAAGTAAAATCGGTAAGGAAGAAGTAAAACTATCCCTATTTGCTGATGATATAATCCTATAGCTAGAAAATCCAAGAGACTCAGTAAAAAATCTACTGGAACTTACTGAGAGATTTAGCATAGTGTCAGGATACAAGATCAACATCCAAAAATCAGTT
>NW_006934431.1:3430-4138 GCF_000298275.1 Orycteropus afer afer
CAGCACTAGTAGCAAAGTTCAACAAGACAGAAAATAACAAATGCTGGTGAGGATGTGGAGAGATTGGGACTCTCACACACTGCTGGTGGGACTGTCAAATGATATAACCACTGTGGAAAGCAGTATGGCAATTCCTTCAAAAGTTGGAATTAGAAATATCATTTGACCCAGCAATTCCATTATTAAGTATATATCCTAAAGAAGTGACAGCCAGGACAACAACAGACATGTACACACCCATGTTCTTCACAGAACTATTTTCAATAGCAAAAAGATGGAAACAACCTAGGTGCCCATCAACAGAAGAATGTATAACCAAACTATGGTACATGCACACAATGGAATACTATGCAACCCGAAAGAATAACATAGAATCTGTAAAACACTGCATAATGTGGATGAACTTGGAGGACATTGTGCTGGATGAAATAAGTCAATCACAGAAGGACAAATATTGCATTAATCCATTATTGTAAATAGTCAAGGAAAGGATTATATAGGGAAGAAAATTTTCTTTGTTGGTTACCAGGGGTGGGAGGGGAGGGGAGGGAACACTATTAGATAGGTTGTTGTCGTTGTTGTTGTTGATAGGTGCCATCAAGTCGCTTCCAACTCATAGCGACCCAATGCACAGCAGAACACAATATTAATGATATCGTTCAATAATTTCCACATTCTGTGGGATCACCTTTCTTTGGAATGGGTACA
>NW_006934432.1:0-1682 GCF_000298275.1 Orycteropus afer afer
TTACCTGCGCCGGCCCCCTCGGAGGGCGTGCGCGGCCTCGAGGCCGGGAGACGCGGGCCAGCGAAGGGCTAACAACAGCCCGCTCCAAGAGGAGACTAGGACTGGAGTGCCCCCGACTTCCGCGTAAAGCGCCCAGCTTGCGCGGCCTCCTGGGAGTGTGAGCCCTCCTCTAAGGGAAGTCGGCGGCGGGGCGAGGCCAGCTGCTTCCCCAACCCTTCACTTCCCAAAGGCCTCATTGCATTCTGGGAGTGGTAGTTCTGACCAGCACATTGCCCAGGTTGTCACACATTCCTGCAACTCTTACCTTGATGTAAACTACGTGCCAAGCGCTACACTAAGAAAATTCAAAGATCCAGGGCCACAAGGGGTCCTGGCGGCGCAGTAGTTAAACACTGATCCCCTAACCAAAAGGTTGGTGGTTTGAACCCAGCAGCTGCTCCCTGGAGAAAGATGTGGCCATGTGGTTCCATAACGATTGTGGCCTTGGAAACCTTATTGGGCAGTTCTATTCTGTCCTGTAGGGTTACGGCAACGGATTTGGTTTGGTGTTTGGTGTCCAGAACCACAGAGTCTAGCAGCCTTGAGTTGGCATGGAAAAGGAAGAGCTGAGCCATCTCCCCGCTTGCTCTCAGCAGATGACTTCCCACGTTACGTCACAAAAGAAATAGAAAACGACCAACAGCAACTCCCTCTACTTTCGGCGGGAAGTTTGCTGACCTCCTTCTCCCATTCTTTTGCAACAACAACAATAAAGTACTCTCCTTTGATCTAAATAAGCACTCCCCAACCCCCTTTTTGGGAGCTCTGGTAGCATAGTGGCTAAGGCACTTGACTGCTGACCAGAAGGCTGGCGGTTCAAACCCACCAGCCACTCCTCGGAAGGAAGATGGGGCAATCTACTTCCGTAGTGATACTGCCTCAGAAACCCAAGGAGGGGTCGCTATGAGTTGGGTCTGACTCGAGGGCACATAACAACAACACAACAACAGGTCTTGCGTAGTGGAAGCTAGAATTTGCTTTCATTTAGTTCCTATTTAAACTGAAATAAAAGGGAAAATGAGAAATGGTGTCAGTATTTTTCCAAGTATGCCAAGAATACAGTACTGGTCATGAAGCACTGCGCACATAATTCTACTTTAATGACAGGCAGTCCCTAGTTAAGAACATCAACTTATGGACAACTCCTCTTTACCCTTTAATGTTATGTAAATTTGCTCTCACTTTAAAACAATTGAACCAACTCCTACTTGTAACAAATTCTTCATCACAATCACCTTCACTTGTTGCAAAAAGCAGCCTCCAAGCCCCAGGATAACATTGAGAAGAATGAGAATCCCAGAACACTTAATTGTGCTCATGAGGAACCTGTACATAGACCAGGAGGCTGTCATTCAAACAGAACAAAGGCATACTGTCAGGAAGGGTGTGTGTCAGGGTTATATCCTTTCACCATACTTATTCAGTCTGTATGCTGAGAAAATAATCTGGGAGTCTGGACTATATGAAGAATAATGTGGCATCAGGATTTAAGGAAGAGTCATTAACAGCCTGCGATATACAGATGACACAACCTTGCTTGATGAAAGTGAAGAGGACTTGAAGCACTTATTGATGAAAGTCAAAGACTGCAGTCTTTGGTATGGATGACACGTAAACACAAAGAAAACATAAATCCTCACACC
>NW_006934433.1:0-1146 GCF_000298275.1 Orycteropus afer afer
AACAACTCTGGACTTCCAGAAGAATGAATATATCTATCTTAGAAAAAGTACAGCCAGAATACTCTGACCAAAAAAGGCAAAGGGGACTAGAACAGATCGAGAAGTCAGCAGCAGGAACCCAGGTGAGGAGAGGGAACCTAGGTCATGCCCCACAAGGTGCAAGGTGGGAAGGCAGAGAGAAGACAGAAAAGGCAAAGGGGACTGGAATAGATTGAGGAGACAGCTGCAGGGATCCAGGTAAGGGTGGTTGGAGGGGTCCAAAAGCTAAGGGACACAAACATGTCTGTCAGTTTGTCCTACTGTGGTGATGTGTTGCTGTGAGTCTTGAGGCTGTGTCACTCGTGTTTCAAACCCAGTACGGTGCACACTATGCACAGGTATCAGCTTGGCTTGCAGACTGAGATAGACTAGGAAGAAGGAGGAGGCCATCCACTTCTCAAAGAATTGGCAAGGGAAAACCTTATGAATAGCAGAGAAACTCTGTCTGATACATTACTGCACAACTTTATGAATAGTCTGGAAACATGTCCAATATAGAGGAGTAAGATGAGTCACTTAGCTTAGAAAGCTCTCAAAATAGGACTGGGCAAGAGCTGTATTATCAGAGTAAAATCAGCCCTACTCATAAGGATAAGGTAAAGCTTTTGAGACCTCCATTTGCAGACGTGGCTTCACTCAAATTGAGGAGAAACAGTGGCAAACATGCATTAATAATCGGAACATGGAATGTATGAAGTATGAATCTAGGAAAATTGGACATTGTCAAAAATAAAATGGAATGCATAAGGATTGATATCCTAGGCATTAGTGAGCTGAAATGGACTGGTTTTGGTCATTTTGAATCCAAAAACCATATGATCTACTATGTCGGGAACGACAGTTTAAAGAGGAATGGCGTGGCGTTGATCATCACAAAGGATGTTTCGAGATCTGTCCTGAAGTACAATGCAATATCCATATGTCTACAAGGAAGACCCATTAATACTACTATTATTCAAATTTATGCACCAACCACCAAAGACAAAGAAGAGGAATTTGAAGATTTTTATCAACTTCTGCAGTCTGAAGTTGACAAAACTTGCAATCAGGGTGTGTTAATTATCACTGGTGACTGGAAAGCAAAAGTTGGAAACAAAGAAGAATCAC
>NW_006934433.1:3544-4132 GCF_000298275.1 Orycteropus afer afer
TTGCAGCAGTATATTGATAGAGAACTTCCAGAGGTGCAAGCTCGATGTAGAAGAGGACGTGGAACAGGGGATATCATAGCTGCTGTCAGATGGATCTTGGCTCAAGGCAAAGGATACCAGAAAAGTGTTTACTTGTACTTTATTGACTATGGAAAGGCATTTGATTGTGTGGATCATGACAAATTATGGATAACATTAAGAAGAATGGGAATTCCTTAACACTTGATTGCACTCATGAGGAACCTGTACCTTGACCAGGAGGCTGTCATTCAAATGGAACAAGGGGACACTGTGTGACTTAAAATGAGGAAGAGATTGTGTCAGGGTTGTATCCTTTCCCCATACTTATGCAGTCTCTATGCTGAACAAATAATCCTAGAAGCTGGACTATATGAATAAAAACATGGCATCAGGATTGTTGGAAGAATTATTAACAACCTGAGATATGCTAATGATACAACTTTGCTTGCTAAAAGTGAGGATGACTTGTGGCACTTACTGATGAAGATTGAGGAACACAGTCTGCAGTATGGATTATTATCTCAATATAAAGAAGACAAAAATCCTCACAACTGGACAAAAAAGCAG
>NW_006934434.1:0-1538 GCF_000298275.1 Orycteropus afer afer
GCGGGATCGGGCAGTGTTTCGTTCTGCTGTGCATGGGGTCGCTATGAGTCGGAAACGACTCGGCGGCACTTAACAACAACAACAACAACATTCCTGTAGAGATACTGCCTTGGAAACCCAAGGTTGATTGCTGAGTTGAATCAACTCGACAGCAGTGAGTTTGGTTTTTTGGTTTGTTTTACCTCTACAGAAATAGATTGCCCAGTTTTCCTTCTGAGGAGTGGCTGGTGCGTTTGAACCACCAGCCTACTGGTTAACAGTCAAATGCCTTAGACATTATCATGGAACATAGAGGTATTATTTATTTATTTGTTTGTTTGTTTCTTTATTGTGCTTTGGGTGGAAATTTACAGAGCAGAATTTGTTTTACATTCAACAGTTCATGTACATTTGGTTTCACTCCCCAATCTGCAACCCTTATCTACTCTCCTCCTCTCTCTTCCCTGAGACCTCCCATCCCTGTGTCCTTCTTAGTTATGCACTCCTGTCTGTCCAGCTTTCCCTCCATGTGAATGCTGCCCCTCTGGTGCCTCATGGCCAATTGTTCCAAGGGGCATATTTCCGTAGAGTAGGTGGGTGCATTGCCCTGGGTTGGGTGTTCTGTATGTATATCTTTCTACTGTTGGGCTGAGAGCCAGTCCTCAGGAGAGAGTCATATCCCAGGCCCGAAGTGTATTTGAGGGCCCTAGTCTTGGGGGTCCCACAAGACTCCATCCAACCAGTAATTCTGGTCATTACTGTGTTTTTAAATTTTGTCCCACATTTTTCCTTCCACTCTATCCAGGATCTCTAGTTTTGATCGCTTCCTGAGGGATTGGAATTAGTATCTGGATACCACTTAGTTCTTCTGGTCTTGAGGTCTATCATAGCCTAGGGTTGATTGTTTCCAAATGCCCTTGATTTTCTTCACTTATCTGAACTTCAGATGAGAGGAGACCATTATCTGCACCTTAGATGGCCTCTCAAGAGCTTTTAAGACCCCAGTTACTACTTACCAAAGTAGGTTGTGAAACAAGAATTTTATGTATTATGTTGTGCCAATTGAGCTGGATGTCCCCCACCAGGACTTTTTTTTGTTGGTAATTTTTTTTATGACCTGTTCAATTTCTTCTTTTATTATTAAAAACAAACAAACTCACAGCAGTTGAGTCAATTTGACTCATAACGACTCCTCCTTGAGTTTCTGAGGCAGTATCTTTATGGGAGAAGATTGCCCAATCTTCCTTCCGAGGAGTGGCTGGTAGGTTTGAACCACCGACCTTCTGGTTAGCAGTCAAATGCCTTAGGCACTACACTACCAGAGCTCCTTGTTTTGTTATGGGTGAGTACAAATTTTCCACCTCAGTCTATGTTAGTTTAAGTAAGTAGTATGCTTCTAGAAATCTATCCATTTCTTCTAGATTTTAAAATTTGTTGGAGTACAGTTCTTCATTGTTGTTGTTGTTGTTATATGCCATCGAGTCAGACCCGACTCATAGCGACCCCTCCTTGGGTTTCCGAGGCAGTATCACTACAGAAGTAGATTGCCCAACCTTCCT